>NW_006921747.1:2205006-2214777 GCF_000298275.1 Orycteropus afer afer | reverse complement strand
AAATCTTCACCCAAATCAAAATAAAAAAAAAAAAAGCAAGTCTGAGTCTATTCTAACATCTGTTTTTGTCCTTTCTTCCTTCTTTGTCTTTTTAGTGACCTTATACTTTCTTCATGTATGCTGCCCTCCCACACAACTCATCTGGTATTTAGTCATTGATGTTCAGTGCATCAAATCTGTTCTTCAGATGGTTTTTAAGTTCAGGTGGGATATATTCAATGTCATATTTTGGCTCTTATGGAATAGTTTTAATTTCTTCAGCTTCAATTTGAACTTGTATGTGAGCAGTTGACGGTCTGTTCCATAGTCAGCCCTTGTACTTGTTCTGGCTGATGATTTTGAGCTTTTTCATCACTTTCTTTTCACAAATGTAGTTTATTTGATTCCTATTCATTCCATCTGGCAAGGTTCATGTGTATTATTACTGTTTATGTTGAAATAAAGCTATTTTCATTGGATAAGTTGTTAGTCTTGCAAGATTCTATCATATGGTCTCCTGTGTCATTTATTTCTCCAAGAGTGTATTTTCCAACTTCTTCTTGGTTCCCAACTTTTGCATTCCAGTCACCAGTAACTATCAATATATTTTGATTGCATGTTTTGTCAATTTCAGACTTCAGAAGTTGGTAAAAATCAATTTCTTTATCTCTGGAGTTAGTGGTTGGTGCATAAATTTGAATAATAGTCATATCACTTGATCTTCTTGTAGACATATGGATAATTATCCTGTCACTGACAGCATTGTACATCACAATAGCCCTTGCAGTGTTCTTTTTGATAATGAATGTGATGCCAATTTTCTTCAATTTGTCATTCCCAGCATAGTAGACCATGTGATTGTCCAATTCACAATGGCCAATACCAATCAATTTTAGCTCACTAATGCCTAGGATATCGAACTTTATGCATCCCATTTCATTTTTGTCACCTTCCAATTTTTCTAGACTCATACTTTGTACATTCCATGTTCTTATTATTGATGGATGTTTGCAGATGTTTCTTCCCATTTTGAGTCATGCCCCATCAGCAAATGAAGGGCACAAAAGCCTTACTCCATGCATATCATTAAGGTTGACTCTACCTTGAGGAGGCATCTTTTCCCCAGTCATATGTTGAGTGCTTTTCAACTTCAGATACTTATTTTTTGGCACTATATCACACAACGTTTCATTGTTATCCATAAAGTTTTCCAGTACTCTATCAGGCAGTGTTTCACTGCTATTCATAAGGATTTTAGTGACCAATTTTTTTTTTTTTTTTTAGAACCGGAACCACTTCCTTCTTCCACGTCTGTCTTACTCAAAGTAAGCTCCACTGAAACCTGTCCACCATGGATGATCCTCTGGTATTTGAAATACTGATGGCATAGCTTCCATTATCACAGCCACACACAAGCCACCACAGTGCCATAAGCTGTGGACATGATTACTGCTAATTGTGACATGTATGCTGGATAATGTAACAGGGTCAATGATGTATGAGCAAGATTCTAGCCTCCAAGTTGCAGATAATATCATTGTTGTTGGTGTGCTTAGGTACTGTTGAGTTGGCTCCAACTCATAGTGACCCTCTGTACAACAGAACGAAACAGTGACTGGTCCTATGCCAGCTTCACATTACTTGCTATACCTGAGCCCATCCTGGCAGCAACTGTGTCAATATATCTTGTGGAGGGCCTTCCACTTTTTTGTTGACCCTCCACTTTACCAAGCATGATATCCTTCTCCAGGGAATGGGCCTTTGTTCCAACATGACCAAAGTAGGTCAAATGAAGTCTGCCATTCTCACCTCCAAGGAGCATTCATTTTGGCTTCACTTCTTCCAGGACAGATTTGTTAGTTCTTTTGGCAGTCCATGGTACTTTCAGTATTCTTCACCAATACCACAACTCAAAAGCATCAACTCTTCTTCAGTCTTTCTTATTCATTGTCCAGATCTCAATGTAATATCACTGGGGAGAATAAATGCATTAACATGAGAAAGTAAACAAGATCTGTCATGATATATATGGCAATATTAAGCTTTGACAGGAGGGAAGAAACATTGATTTAGAATGATCTAGCACTGTATGGAGGTTATTGATCTGAGATTTCACCTGAAGCAGAGCACAGCAATTAGGAGCAGACTCAATCTACATGACTTTGTTAAGGATATTGACTTTCATATGTCTAGGTTCTTCATCTTTCAAATGAGGATTAAAATAGTATCTACCACACTCAAATTATTCTCATAATGGCAAGTTGTACTTTATATATGTAAATTTCTTTATAATTGTAACTGCCAAAAATTAAATATAAATTTGTTTTTACTAAATAAAATTAAAAATAAGATATGTGGTAACCAGAGAGAAAAGAGTCAATGATGCTCAAGGAAAAGAAAATGAGATGAAAAAAGTTTGGTGAAGCAAAACTCATGGTTTTCTCAGGAACAATAGCAAAGTTAATTTGGGAGTGGGAACTTTAATACAGATACATTACCACATAAAACAGTTTGACAAGTATTTTGTACAATTTCTTTGATTAACAAAATAATGTAATAAGTTACATTACTTTGCAACTGGCTTTTTTCATTTAACAATATATCAGATTTTTCCAGATTAAAAAAAAAAAAAAATCTTTATACAATTTATTCTCTTTCTCTTTACTGGCTCCATAATATTCTATAATATAGATATCCCATATAGGACTTTTGCTTTCACTTAATATGTGGAAAGTTTTAGATAGTTAGTTAGTTTTAGTTTAGTTAGTACCATCCTAACAACAAGAATAAGACAAATAACCTAAAAAGGTATAATTGTTTTTTTTAAGCCTATTAGACTAAAGTTGGTAGGAAAATAAGTTGCTAAAATCCAAAAAGTGATGAGTCATCTTAGGACAATTGACAGAGAAATAGGAGGAAAAGGAAGTAACTATATCCATGGTTAAGAAACAAGCAGCTTACCTTAAACAGATTTTTAAACGCTGAGTGTGGTAGATAAGATTGTGTGTCAACTTGGCTGGGCCTGGTTTTGAGGGGATGGTCAGCTGGATATAGTTATTTCCCATGGTAAGACTGGTAATCAGTTCCATGGTAATCAGTTCTGCTGTGAGTGGCTGAGTAAACTGCCTTAGGGATGTGGTCTGATTCCAGTATATAAGGAGAAGCTTAGAGAAAAGTCTTTGAGCTTCTTGCCACATCTGGATCCTGTATTTAGCCAAGTCATCAGTGGCCTGACATGTTACCTGCTGGTCATGTGACTGTTTCTGGACTTGAACTAGTGTCATGTTGCTTGCTAATCTTGGGACTGTGCCATTTTATTTGGGTCTGTCAGCCTCAGCAACAAGTAGCTTCATGAGTTAAAAGACACCTGCAGCTCCAGTGGACCAGGAACAAGAGGCAAAGCTAAAACCCAAGGTCAAAGGGCCTTTACCCATTCCCTAGAGGTGGCACTTTGAACTCACACTTCTAGCCTCCTAAACTGTTTGTTTTAACTGTTAGTTAAAGTCATACACTTGTGGTATTTTCCATTAGAGCAGCACTAGAGAACCAAAACACAGAAAATACTGGGAATAACAGCCATAAGAGAAGTCAGCATCCAGCACCATTATTTTCAACAAATCTTCTCTGAATGCTCATATAAAAAATTGACAGCGGGGCAAAGGGGCTGAGAGAACCCGTTCTGAGGCAGACATGCCTTGCCTGCAGAAACTAGAGAGTGGAACATTAGAACTGGGAACTTCAGGATTTATTCTGGGTTTCAAGTAGCTGAAACTTAAGGTTGGGAGAGAAGCCAAAGAAAAGGAGAAATATACCACTATGGTACCGATTTTAGTATATTGCAGAAATTAGATGGCCAAGAAGAGAATTCACAGAAACCTCATAGGTACTTCAAACCTTGTACTAAATTCCAATCAGTGTACACCAGTGGAAAAAGTGAGAGAGGCACACCCTGAGGAGCAGACCCCTGAGACAGGCCTGCATTATTCTTAGAGCAAGATAAAGAGCTGAGAGAAGCTCCATCTCACATCTGGGAAACATATGAGAGCCAAGAGAAAATTGCCTTCAGGCATTGGTTTAATTGACTTGCTGAAGGCTGAGGACCAGTTACACAGATTCCACGTCCTACTAGAGGGAAAGTCCTGATTTCTCCTTCAAATAATTTAAAATCTGTGCTGAACTGAGTTTACTAAAAGTAACAACAATATAGTTGAGACTCAGCTCAACTATAACCTAGATTGGCTCAGCTCACAAACACAAAAGAAGCAGACCCCTTAATGATGTACATATAATTTACTTCAGTCTTTAGTGTTCTTTTGTATACAATGTCACAATATTTCTCATTCAATCAAAAATTATTAGATATATGGAAAACAGTAAGTGGTGTTTCATCATAAAAAAGAAACAGTTGATAAAACAAAACTTACATATGGCCCAGATATTGGAATTATCAGGAAGGGACTTTAAAATAATTATGACAAATATGAAAATGTAGCCAGACCAAAATAAATAAATAAGGACAATATGTGTGATCAGATGGGGAATTTTAGCAAGGAAATGCAAACTCTAAAAATGGAATGCTGGAAATGAAGATTATAGTCTCAAAAAATAGCATTGCTGTTAAGTCAATTCTAACTCATAGTGACTCCCATTGGGTTTCCAAAGCTGTAAATCTTTACAGAAGCAGACTGCCTCATCTTTCTTCTGTGGAACAACTCGTGGGTTCAAACCACAGACCTTTTAGTTATCAGCCAAATGCCTTGACTACTGGATCACCAGATATAAGATATGAACAATTCCTTTAGGGAGGTTATCAGAATACTGAAGACATCAAACTAAAGATTTAAGATGCTTAAAGATATAACAATAGAAATAATCCAAACTGAAACAAATAAACAAAAGAAGTGGGGAAAAAAAGGATAAGAAAGGGAACAAAGCAGCAGAGACCTGTGGAACCTTTTCAAATAGTCTAACATACATGTGATTAGGAACCAAGAAGGAAAAGAGACAGAGAATGTTATGGACATTTAGGTAGTTCCCATCTTTGTGCTATAGTGAATGGTCCTAGGATGAACATTAGTATGCATAAATCTGTTTTGTCATGGTTTTTATTTCTCTGGGATACATACATAGTAGTGGGGTTGCTGGATCATATGGTATTTATTTTTCCAGCTTTTTAAAGGAATGCCATACCATTTTCGACAGAGTTTGAACCATTTTACAGTCCCACCAGCAGTATATAAGGATTCTAGTTGCTCTGCAACCTCACCAGCATTTGTCGTTGTTAGTTGTTAGGTGCCGTCAAGTAATCTCTGACTCATAGCAACCCTATGCAGAGCAGAATGAAACACTGCCTGGTCCTGTGCCAGCCTCCTGATCTTTGCTATACCTGAACCCATCATTGCAGCCACTGTGTCTAAGAAGCACCACTTGTAATTTTCTGTTTTTCTGCACGTTGGTGTTAGTGCTGGGGTGAGATGATAACTCATTGTTGTTTGGACTTGTATCTCTTTAATGTTGAGCACTTCTTAACCAACTTGACCTAGTTACCATTTATAGAACACTATACCCAACAACAGTAGATGTGCCTTAATACATTCACCAGTTTCCATATTGAGGAATTCCATATTCATTGTGTTTGATCTCACAATTACTCCTTCATGAATCATCTTTGTATACATATTCTTCTTTATTTATGTAAAGATGGGCTTTATTTATGTAAAGATGAATTCATAAATTTGAAATACTAGATTGGTTAGCTTATGTAAGCATCTTTAAAAAGCCAAGACCTATTGTTGTTGTTATTAGGTGCTTTCAAGTAGATTCTTACTCATAATGACCCTATGATGTCTCTGTGTATAGCAGAGCAAAACATTGCCCAGTCCTGTATAATCCTCCCAATGATAGGAATGTTAGAGCCCATTGTTGCAGCCACTGTGTCAGTTCATCTCATTGAGGATCTTCCTCTTTTCCTCTGACCCTCTACCAAAAGGAGTCCTTGTGGCACAGTGGTTAAAGTTCTCGGATGCTCCATAAATGAAATGCCAACAGTCCAAACACACTAGCTGCTCCACAGAAGAAAGATATGGCAGTCTGCATCCCTAAAGATTTACAACCTTGGGAATCCTATGGGGCAGCTCTATTCTGTCCTGTAGGATCTCTATAATCAGAATGGACTCAACGGCAGTGGATTTGGCTTTTTGTTATTGTTGTTCTTTACCAAGCATGATACCCTTTTCCAGGTATTGGTCCCTCCTGATAACATGTCCAAAGTAGGTGAGACAAAGTTTTGCCATTTTTGCTTCTAATGAGCATTGTCTTGCTCTCTTTGTCTGCTACCACTCATGACCTTCCTGCAACAAATATTACACCTTTGAAATGATTATGAGCTTTTTTGAAAAGAGAGTGGAAACATGCATTTGATACTGTTTTTTAATATGTACTCTCTCATATTAATCTCAGATTCTAGAAAAAACGTAGTTTATGGGAACAAGTTAAAAAATAGTTTGAGGAAATCTGGGAAAAAGAATACTATAACGATGTGTGTTTTGAGAAAAATTAAAATGAGTGTAAGAAAATAAATATAATTTATTCCATCATAAAAAAAGTTTTAACTTAGTTTTTAATAATGTAGCAAAACATGTTTAGAATTAAAGGACTATCTCAAAATGACATTCTATCTATCTATCTATCTATCTATCTATCTATCTATCTATCTATCTATCGTCTATCTATCTCTCTATCTATCTATCTATCTATCTTTCTATCTATCTATCTACACATGGAGCTCTGGTGGCATAATGCCTAAGGCATTTGACTGCTAACCAGAAGGCTGGTGGTTCAAACCCACCAGCCACTCCTTGGAAGGAAGATTGGGCAATCTAGTCCCATAGAGATACTGCCCCGGAAACCCAAGGAGGGGTCACTATGAGGTGAATCAACTCTACAGCAGTGGATTTGGTTTACAGTTTTTCAGTTTGTATTTGACCAAATTCAGTTTCTTAAATTGGAGTTTTACTGAGGTGACTCCTGTTGCTTGAACCCTCCTCTGAAGTCTTGTGATCTTGTATGAGAAAGGCCAGAGTCATGGATTTGATCACATTATTTGCTTTATCTCCTTGTCACAATTTGTACAATTATTCCTAACTACCTATTTTTAACTCCAAAACTCTTGTCTACCAATGAGTTGAAAGAATGGTTTATTGCCTATTCTCTGTATTTATATTGTGTGCATATCCATCTTCCACTATGAATAGTAAAAACACCGGTATATTCAATATGGTTTCATGTTTATTATCCCTGGTAAACTGAAAACTCTTGAAAACAAGAACTATGCCCTATTTATATTAATCATTTCTTATTTCCACTCTTTTTCAGTGAACTTGGAACAATGTTTTGCATGTAGTAAATTGACCCATTCCCTCACTTACTTACCCTGTTCTATCCTGTAGTTACCCTGATGATAGACACTTAGTCAAGAGAGATGAGCTATTTATAAGGAACAATATACTTTAATCATATAAATATTTATGGGTAGTGGTTTACTCCACTTTTTGTAACATTATTTAGTTGAGATTTCAAATTGACAAATAAAGAGACAAAGATTCTTGCTTTATTATCTTGGAAAAGTCATTGAGCCCTTACTACCTCAATTTCTTTACCTTAAAAGGACACTTATCTCTGTTCAACTTTCCCTAAGAGAGAAATGTAAAGATGAAATGAGGGAAAGGGTTGTAAAAATGCTCTGGGGAAAAAAAAAAAGAAACAGATTTTTTTAAAACGTTTATTCAGTTGAGTAAAACTGTGAATATGATCACATTGATCTTATATATTGGGCAAAATTTCTTTAATGAAGGCAGAATTACTGATCTGGTGGTTGTATTATGTTGTTAGAATGTGTTGTGAATGCATTCTGAAACTGATTTTTAAAATGTAATTCCTTCATTGAGACAAAAATATTTCCACATGCTTCAGGATCACCAAGTCTGTTAAAATAAGACCTTGTGATTTGAATAGCTCAAGCATCATTGAGAAAGGGCTATAACTCTGTAATATTTTATTGAGGTCAGATTAAAAATAGAAGCCAAAGCCTTATTTAAATTGCTATCTCTTAGTGACATAGCTACAAATGCCATTTCTGCTGTCTAGTCTTCAGTTGATTCACTGACATCTGAGGCCAGCCATAAGATTTAGAAAAAGTTGGAAATAGTTTGTAATCAGGTCTGCTTCTGAGAAGCATTCAAATGTTAGTCCTATATTGGAGAAGTATTTTAGATCAAAATATCTAGAGGTACAATTCACAAAACTCCCAAGGCAACTAATGCACCTTTTGTATTGATAGCAGCAACACAAGTTTAGAATGTCATCTTTGCATGCAACTTCCCAAGGGAAGTGATATCATTTATAAGGCATTAGGCTAGGCCAATTCCTCTATAGATTTTGTTGGATGCTTAGGGTAGGATATATATCTCTCCTCACCCTTTTCTGCCTTCAGTTAAAATGTGGTATCATTTTTGTATTTGAGATTTCACACATATTGGAACTGTCTTGGTGTTTCAAGGTCTGGGGAAGGAATGTTTCCAACTTTATTTATTTGCTTTGCAAGGTTCTGCCTTTATGAGCATATATTTCTGTTTTTTTTTTTTTTTTTAAGTGTTGCTCCTCAGGTTTTTGAGTTACATTTCAGAGTTCTAGCAACATACCTTGGAATCTATTCTATTTTTGATGTTGTGTCTATGTGTGTGTGTGTTCTCTGTGTGCTTAAATCTTAATATGTCCTGATACTATGAAGGATTTCCTCATGTATCCAACAAAGTCCATTAACTAGACCACCTTTTTCTGACTTTATCACTATGTATCAAAAGCTTCAGATTTAGGCATGAAACAACTATTGAAAATAATAAGAAATCAGAATTGTATCTAAGAAAAAAGCTTTAGTAAGTCATGGTATGAATGATGGACTGGCTATACCAATAATATAGATATAATTTCATAAAAGAAAATCTCTATCCATACCCTCAGTAATCCATAATACTGGAAAACAGGAAGAATCTTGGGACCAGTCATGCCCAACATTCTCCCCACGCAGAGATACTAAAGAATTCTTTAACAACTGGTAAGACAAATTTACCACAAATGACCTTCCCTTCCCTGTCCCTAAGTAAGACAGATTAGGAAAAAGTCCTTGGCAGTATACTTATTGAAAAAATTGGCCAATGTAAACATCATGAATAACAGCAGAGCATTGTCTGATATGGTGCCAGAAGATGAGCCCCTCTCAGGTTGAAGTACACTCAGAATATGACTGGAGTAAAGCTTATGACTCATAGTGAGTCCACCTTAATGATGTGGATGGAGTAAAGCTTTTAGGACCTTCATTTGCTGATGTGCCATGACTCAAAATGAGAAGAAGCAGGTGCAAACATCCATCAATGATCAAAATGTGGAATGTTGTTGTTGCTGTTAGGTGCTTTTGAATTGTTTCCAACTCATAGTGACCCCATGCACAGCAGAATGAAACAGCCCAATCCCATGCCAGCTCCATGATCCTTGCTATACTTGAGCCCATTGTCACAGCCACCGTGTCAATCCATCTTGTCGAAGGCCTTCCCCTCTTTCGTCAACCCTCCGCCTTACCAAGCATGATATCCTTCTCCATGGAATGGTCCCTTCTGACAACATGACCAAAGTAGGTGAGATGAAGTCTGACCATCCTCGCTTCCAAGGAGCATCTCGGCCGCACTTCCTCTAGGACAGATCTGTTAGTTCTTTTAGCAGTCCATGGTACCTTCAGCA
>NW_006921747.1:2203548-2204211 GCF_000298275.1 Orycteropus afer afer | reverse complement strand
TCTTTGCCTTGAGCCAAGATCCATCTGACAGCAGCTATGATATCCCTTGTTCCATGTCCTCTTCTGAATCCAGCTTGCACCTCTGAAAGTTCTCTATCCATATACTGCTGCAACCATTTTTGAATTATTTTCAGTAAGATCTTGCTTCCATGAGATATTAATGATATTGATCTAAAATTTCCACATGCTGTGGAATCACCTTTCTTTGGAATGGGCACAAATATGGATCTCTTCCAGTCAGTTGGCCAGGTAGCTGTCTTCCAAATCTCTTGACATAACAGAGTGAGTGCCTCCAGTGCAACATCCGTTTGTTGAAATATCTCAGTGGGTATTCTGTCAATTCTCAGAGCCTTGTCCTTTGTCAATTCTTTCATTGCAGCTTTGACTTCCTCCTTCAGTACCATTAGTTCTAAATCATATGCCACTTCCTGAAATGGATGAAGATCGACCAGTTCTTTTTGGTATAGTGACTCTGTGTATTCTTTCCATCTTCTTTTGATGTTCCATGCATCATTCAATATTTTGCCCTTGTTGTTGTTGTTGTTATGTGCTATCGAGCCAGCCCTGACTCATAGCGACCCCTCCTTTGGTTTCCGAGGCAGTATCACTATGGAAGTAGATTGCCCCATCTTCCTTCCAAGGAGTGTCTGGTGGGTTTGAACT
>NW_006921747.1:2197131-2202498 GCF_000298275.1 Orycteropus afer afer | reverse complement strand
ATTCCCGGCATAGTAGATCATATGGTTGTCTGATTCAAAATGGCCAAAACCAGTCCATTTCAGCTCACTAATGCCTAGGATATCAGTCTTTATGCATTCCATTTCATTTTTCACAACTTCCAATTTTCCTAGATTCATACATTATACCTTCCATGTTCTGATTATTAATGCATGTTTGCTGCTGTTTCTCCTCAATTTGAGTGGTGCCACATCAGCAAATGGAGGTCTTGAAACCTTTACCTTATCCATATGAGTAAGGCTGATTTTACTCTTATAATGCAGCTCTTGCCTAGTCCTGCTTTGAGAGATTTCTAAGCTAAGTGACTCATCTTCCTCCTCTATATTGGACAATGTTTTGAGCTATTCATAAAGTTGTGCAGTAATGTATCAGACAGTGTTTCTCTGCTATTTATGTTTTCCCTGGCCAATTATTTGAGAAGTAAATGGCCTCCTCCTTCTTCATAGTCTGTCTCAGTCTGCAAGCTGGGCTGATACCTGTGAAACAGGTGCACCCCACTGGGTTTGAAAAACCAGTGGCACAGCCTCAAGACTCACAGCAACATGTCACCACAATCAGACAAACCAACGAACAAGTTTGTCTCCCTTAGCTTTTGGACCCTTCCAACCACCTTTACCTGGATCCCTGCAGCTGACTCCTCAATTTTTTCTGGTCCCCTTTGCCTTTTTGTCCTCTCCCTGCCTTCCTGCCTTGCTGCTTGTAGGGCATGGCTTGGGTTCCCTCTCCTCACCTGTGTCCCTGCGGATGACTTCTCGATCTGTTCTGGTCCCCTTTGCCTTTTTAGGTCACTTTAAATATCCAAAAATACCTATGAAAATTGGAAGTTACCAAAAATTAAATGTAATAATAAATATTGATATCCTAGACATGAATGAGTTGAAATGGACTGGTATTGGTCATTTTGAATCAGACAGTCATATTGTCTACTGTGCTGGAAGTGACAAATTGAAGAAAAGGGATGTAAAGTTCATTGTCAAAAACACTTCAAGATCTATCCTGAAGTACAATGGTATCAGTGATAGAATAATATCCGTATGCCTACAAGGAAGACCAGCTAATATGAGTATCATTCAAATTTAGGTTCAACCACTAGTGCCAAAGAAGAAGAAATTGAAGACTTTTACCAACTTCTGCAGAGTGAAATTGATTAAACATGACATCCAGATTCATTGATCATTACTAGTGATTGGAATGTGAAAGTTGGAAATAAAGAAAGATCAGCAGTTAGAAATTATGAACTTGGTGATAGAAATAAGGAGATCACATGGTAAAATTTTGCAAGATCAATGACTTATTCATTGCAAATACCTTTTGTCAACAAGATAAATGGTGACTGTACAATGGACATCATCAGATTGAATACACAGGAATCAAATAGACTACAACTGTGGAAAGAGAAATGGAGAAGTTCAGTATCATCACTCAGAACAAGGCCAGGGGCCAATTGTGGAACAGACCATACATTGCTCATATGTAAGTACAAGTTGAAGCTGAATAAAATTGAAAAAATAAAAATAAAAAACACAAGAGCCAAGGTATGAATTTGAGCATATCCCATTTGAATTTAAAGACCATCTCAAGAGTATATTTGACACATTGAACCCTAATCACTAAAGACCATCCAACTGGTGGGGTGACATCAAGGACATCATAGATGGAGAAAGAAAAGGTTATCAAAAAGATAGGAAGGGGAGGAAAAAAAAATAGATGCCAAAAGAGATTTTTATACTTATTCTTGGACTTAAGAGTAGTGAAGGGAATGGAAGAAACTATTAAATAAGAGAACAGAACAAAAGACTCCATAAAGTGGCTTGATAAGACAAAGTATAATGAAATGTGCAAAGATTTGGAATTACAAAAGTAAAAGGGAAGAACACACAACATTTTTCTAGCTGAAAGAACTAAAAAAAAAAATATATATTGAGTTATAATGTTGAAGGATTCTATGGGCAAAATATCAAATGACACAGGAAGCATCTAAAAAAGATGGAAGGAATACACAGTTACTGAATTGAAAAGAATTGGTCAGCATTCCACCATTTTAGGAAGTAGCATATGATCAAAAATGGTGCTATTGAAGAAAGAAGCTGTTTTGGTTACCTAGTGCCTAAGGCACTTGACTGCTAACCAGAAGGCAGGCGGTTCTACCCACCAGCAACTTCTTGGAAGGAAGATGGGGCAATCTACTTCCATAGTGATACTGCCTCAGAAACCCAAGGAGGGATCGCTATGAGTCGGGGCTGACTTGATGGCACATAACAACAACAGTGCTGCTCTGACAAGAAATATACCACAGATGGGATGGCCTTAACAAGCAGGAGTTTATTCTTACAAATTGGAGGCTTTAAGTCCAAGTTTAAAGTGCCAGGTTCTAGGGGCTGGGTGAAAGCCCTTCAGCCTTGGGCTTCAGCTCTGCCTCCAGCTCCTGGCCCACTGAAGCTAGAGGCTTTTCTTCACTCAGACAGCTGCTGGCTGCTGAGGCTGCCAAGCGCAAGGTTGACAAGTAAAAAGTCACAGTCCCAGTGTTACCAAACCACATGGTAGGCCATTAACTCAAGTCCATTGTAAGTCCCAAGGTCAGCAGAACATGGCAGGCTGCTGAATAATGACATGGCTACATGCAGGGTTCAAGCATGCCATATGTTAGAGACCATTCCTCACAGCTTCTGCTTATATACAGGAAGCAGACCACATTCCCTAAGGCAGCTACTCAGCTGCTTGTGGTAGATCCCATCATGGAGTTGATTGCCAGTCTCATCATGGGGAATAACTACCACAAGCTGCCCAGACACTCAATTAGGCCCAGCCAAGTTCACATACAAACATAACTACTACAGAAGCACAAGCTGGACTGAAGGCATTGATGAATAACAACCCTCCAGGAACTGAAGGAATTCCAATTGAGGTGTTTCAACAAAAATATGGAATGCTTTTAGCACTTATCTATGTCAAGAAATTTGGAAGACAGCTACCTGACCAACTGACAGGAAGAGATCCATATTTGTCCCCATTCCTCAAAAAAGGTAGTTTAACAGAATGTGGAAATTATTGAACAATATAATTAATATCACATGCAAGTAATTTTTTGCTGAAGATAATGCAAAATCAGTTACAGCAGTACATAGACAGGGAACTACCAGAAATGCAATCTGGATTCAGAAAAGGGTGTAGAAACAGTAGTATTATTGCTGATGTCAGATGGATCTTGGGTGAAAGCAGGGAATACTGAAAAAGTGTTTACCTATGTTATTGACTATGCAAAGGCATTTGACTTTGTAGATCATAACAAATTATGGATAACATTGTGAATAATGAGAATTCTAGAATGCTTAATTATGTTCATGAGGAACTTGTACAGAGACCAAGAAGTAGTAGTTTGAGCAGAACAAGGGAACACTGCATGATTTAAAAGCAAGAAAATTATGTGTCAGGGTTTTCTACTTTCAACATATTATTTAATCTGTATGCTTAGGAAATAATCCAGGAAACTGAATTATATGAAGAACATGACATCAGGATTGAAGGAAGACTCCTTAACAACTTGTGACATGCAGATGACATGACCCTGCTTGCTGAAAGTGAAGATGAACTGAAGCACTTAATGATGAAGATCAAAGACTACAACCTTCAGTGTGGGTTATACCTCAACATAAAGAAAACAAAAAATTCCCACAACTGGACCAATAAACAAGAGAGAACAGGTTGAAGTTGTTAAGAATTTCATTTTACTTGGATACACAATCAACACCCATTGAAGCAATAGTCAACAAACAATTTAATGAATTGGACGAATGTGCTGCAAAAGTCCTCTTTAAAGTGTAAAAAAAGTCGCTGTGAATAGTGAGATGCATAATCCAAGCCAAGGTGTTATCAATTGCCTCATGTGATGTAAGAGCTGGACAATGAACAGGGAATATCAAAGAAGAACTGATGCATTCAAATTATTGTGTTATTGAAGATTATTGAATGTACTGTGAACTGCCAGAAAAAAAAATGCAAAGAAAAAAAAAAAAAAAAACCTATTCTGGAGCATACCCTGCGTACTCCTTAGAAGTGAGAATGAGGAAACTTCATCTCATGTGCTTTGGACATGTTATCAGCAGACACTAGTCCCTGGAGAAGGACATCATGCTTGGTGGAGGGTCAGTGAAAAAGAGTAAGACCCTCAATGAGGTGGATTGACATATTAGCTGCAACATAGGTTCAAACATAACAATGATTGTGGTAATGGCTCAGTACCAGGAAGTGTTTCATTCTTTTGTACATTGGGTCGCTACGAGTTGGAACTGACTGATGGCACCTAATAGCAACAACATTTTGAAAAATATGTTTTTTTTTTTTTTTCCTGATGACTAAAGTACACATTAGGACCATTCCCTGGAGAAGGATGTCATGTTTGGTAAGGTGGAGGGTCGACGAAAGAGAAGAGTGGAAGGACTTCAACAAGATGGATTGACATGGTGGCTATGATGATGGGCTCAAGTATAGTAGGGATCATGGAACTGGTGCGGGATCGGGCAGTGTTTCATTCTGCTGTGCATGGGGTCACTATGAGTTGGAAACGACTCGATGGCACCTAACAACAACAAAAAAGTATACTTGATCCAAGTGACAGTGTTTTCAGTTACCTCACATGCATGTGAAATTTGGAAAATGAAAAGGGAAAGCTTTAGAAGAATTGATGCTTTCAAATGTGGTGTTACTGAAGAATATTGAATATACCATGCTCTGCCAAAAGAATAAATGAATGAATAAACAAATGAATAAATGAATCTTCTTATAAGAAATACATCCAGAATACTACTTAGAAGCAAAAGTAGTGAGACTTTATCTTTTACTTTGGACATGTCATCAGGAAAGACTGACCTCTAAAAAGGGACACAATGTTTGGTAGTATAGAAGGTCAATGAAAATGAGGAAAACAGCCATAAGGGGGAACGGAAGTATACCAATTATCAGGAAAATGGCACAGGGCCAGGCAATGTTTTATTCTGTTTTAAATGAGGTCATCATGAGTCAATGATGACAGGATAGTAGCTAACAAGAGCGAGGCATGGATACCTACCAACGTGAACAGGATGATGATGTTTTCCTCTTCATGTACATCATGCTAGAAATTAATCCTAACCCCACCTTAGCCTGAAAAATTCCTATCTGTAGCAGGTAAATCTCAACCCCCTTCCCCCCCCCCAAAAAAAAAGTCAACTCACTTATAGCTTACTTTCCATTTAACTGAACTTAATACTTATGGTGGAGACTGGGGAGTTCTTCTCAGTCACTTCCAGCCCACAATGTTGAAAATGCTCAAACATATTTTGTGCAGCTCCATATGACATTATTAGGAACAA
>NW_006921747.1:2187096-2192516 GCF_000298275.1 Orycteropus afer afer | reverse complement strand
TAGCAGGGATTGTGGGGCTGGTGCGGGATCGGGCAGTGTTTCGTTCTGCTGTGCATGGGGTCGCTATGAGTCGGAAACAACTCGACGGCACTTAACAGCAACAACAACAACAGAGAAAATTTAGCTGTTTGAGTTTCATTTCAAGAAACAATACAATATAATGATTAAGAGCTCTTCATGAGGCAGGAATGCTGGCTCCTCCAACTTGACTAGCTGTATGATCTTGGATGCAATGTTGTTATTGTTGTTGTTGTTAGGTGCCGTCAAGTCATGCCCAACTCATAGCGACCCTACACACAGCAGAACAAAACACTGCCTGATCCCACACCCCCTCCGTGATCCTTGCTATACTTGAGCCTATCCTCACAGTCACTGTGCCAATCCATCTCACTGAGGGCCTTCCCCTCTTTTGTCAACTCTCCACCTTACCAAGTATGACTTCCTCTCCAGGGAATGGTCCCTTATGACAACATAACTAAAGTAGGTGATATGAAGTCTGGACACTCTTGCTTCCAAGGAGCATTCTGACTGCACTTCCGCCAGGACAGATCTGTTAGTTCTTTTAGCAGTCCACAGTATTTTCAGCATTCTTCATGAGCACTGCAACTCAAAAATATTAATTCTTCTTTGGTCTTCCGTATTCATTATCCAGCTCTCATATGCATACAAGGCGATTGAAAATATCATGTCTTGTGTCAGGCACACCTTAGTCCTCAAAGAGAAATCCTTGCTCCTCAGCACTTGAAAGAGGTCCCTTGCAGCCAACTTACCCAGTACTACACGTTGTCTAATGTCCTGACTACTGCTTCCATTGGCACCGATTATAGAACCAAGCAATGTGAACTCTTTGACAGCTTCAAACTTTTTTCCATTTATTGTGATGTGATGCTGCTTATAACTCCAGTTGTGAGGATTTTTGTTTTCTTTATATTGAGATATAACCCATACTGCAGACTGTATTCTTCAATCTTCATCAGTAAGTGCCTTAAGTTGTCCTCACTTTCAGCAAGCAAAGTTGTGTTGTTAGCACATTGCAAGTTGTTAATTATTCTCCCTCCAATCATGAAGCCACGTTCTTCTTTGTATAGTCCATATTCTCAGATTATTGCTTAGCATACAGATTGAATAAGTATGGTGAAAGGATACAACCCTGATGCACTCCCTTCTTGATTTTAAACCATGCAGTGACCCCTTGTTCTGTTTGAGCAATAGCCTCCTGGTCTATGTACAGGTTTCTCATGGGCACAATTAAGTGTTCTAGAATTCCCATTCCTCTCAATGTTATTCATAATTTGTTATGATCCACACAGTCACATGCTTTTGCATAGTCAATAAAACACAAGTAAACATCTTTCTGGTACCCTTTGCTTTTTGCCAGGATCCATCTGACAGTGGCTATGATATCCCTTGTTTCACATCCTCTTCTGAATCCAGCTTACACCTCTGGAACTCTCTGTCAATATACTGCTGCAACCGTTTTTGAATTATCTTCAGTAAGATCTCACTTGTGTGTGATGTTAATGATATTGTTCAATAATTTCCAGATGCTGTGGGGTCACCTTTCTTTGGAATGGGTACAAATATGGATCTTTTCCAGTCAGTTGGCTAGGTAGCTGTTTTCCAAATCTTTTGACATAACTGAGTGAGTGCCTCCAGTGAGGCATCTGTTTGTTGAAACATCTCTATGGGTATTCCTTCAGTTCCGGGAGCCTTGTTGTTTGCCAATTCCTTCAATGCAGCATTGACTTCTTCTTTCAGTACCATTGGTTCTTGATAATATGGCGCCTCCTGAAATGGATGAAGATTGACCAGTTCTTTTTGGTACAGTGACTCTGTGTATTCCTTCCATTTTCTTTTAATGTTTACTGCATCATTCAATATTTTGCCCATAGAATCTTTCAATATTGCAACTCGAGGCTTAAATTTTTTCCTCAGTTCTTGCAGCTTGAGAAATCCCAAGCATGTTCTTCCCTTTTGGTTTTCTAACTCCAAGTCCTTGCACATTTCATTATAGCTTTGTCTGCTTCAGCTGCTCTTTAAAATCTGTTCAGCTCTTTTATCTTGTCATTTCTTCCATTTGCTTTAGCTACTCTTCACTAAAGGCAAGTTTCAGAGTTTCTTCTGTCATCCATTTTGGTCTACTCTTCTTTTGTCATCTTTTTAGTGACCTCTTGCTTTTGTCATGGATGATGGCATCCCACAATTCTTCTGGTTTTTGGTCATTGGTATTCAATGGATCAAATCTATTCTATAGATGGTCTCTAAATTCAGGAGGGATATAGTCAAGATCATATTTTGGCTCCCGTGGACTTGTTTTAACTGTCTTTAACTTGCATATGAGTAGCTGATTGTCTGTTGCACGGTCAGCTCCTGGGCTTGTTTTGGCTAAAGATATTGAGGTTTTCCATTGCCTCTTACTAGAGATGTAGTCACTCTGATTCCTGTGTGTTCAATCTGGTGAAATCCATGTGTACAACCACTGCTTCTGTTGTTGAAAAATGGTATTTCCAACAAATTAATCATTAGTCTTTCAAAATTTTATCATGCGATTTCCAGCATCATTTCTATCACCAAGGTCCAATTTTCCAGCTACTGGTGATTCGTCTTTGTTTCCAACTTTTTTATTCCAGTCACCAGTAATAATTAACACATCCTGATTGCATGTTTGGTCAATTTTGGACTGCAGAAGCCGATAAAAATCTTCAATTTCCTCACCTTTGGCTTTGGTAGTTGGCGCATAAATTTGAATAATAGTCATATTAACTGGTCTTCTTTGTAGGAGTATGGATATTATCCTATCATTGACAGCTTTGTAGTTCAGGACAGATCTTGAAACATCCTTTATGATGATGAACACCATGCCATTCCTCTTCAAGTTGTCATTCCCAGCATAGTAGACCACATGGTGGTCTGATTCAAAATGGCCAGAACCAGTCCATTTCAGCTCAATAATGCCTACGATATCAATCTTTATGTGCTCTATTTCATTTTTGACAACTTCCAAATTTCCTAGATTCATGTTTCATACGTTCCATGTTCCGATTATTAACGGATGTTTGTAGCTCTTTCTCCTCAATTTGAGTCATGCATGTCAGCAAATGGAGGTCTTGAAAGCTTTACCTTATTCATATCATTAGGGCTGTTTCTACTCTGATGATGTATCTCTTTTCCTGTTCTATTTTGGGAGCCTTCTGACTTAAGTGGTTTATCCTCCTGCAGTAGATCGGACAGTGTTTCTGGGCTATTGATAAAGTTGCACAGTAATGTATCAGACAGGGTTTCTCTGCTATTCATAAGGTTTTCCCTGGCCAATTCTTTGAGACGTGGATGACCTCCTCTTTCTTCCTGGTCTGTCTCAGTCCATAAGCTGTTGAAACCTGTGCACCATGTGCAACCCTGTTGGGTTTGAGACACCAGTGGCACAGCCTCCAGCCTCACAGCAGCATGCCACCACAGAAGGACAAACTTACAGACAAGTTTGTTTCCCTTAGCTGTTCAAAACCTCTCTACCTTCCCCACCCTCCCCTTACATAGATCCCTGCTTCTTTCCCGCCACTTGGGAGGGGCGTGGCCTGGGTCCCCTGCCTTACCTGGATCCCTGCCTCTGCGTTCTCACTCTTATGGACACAATAGTTAGCATCTATCTACCTAAGTTTTCTTAGTTGTAAATTGGGGAACAAAATAATAGTACCCAGTGAGGGTAACAACCATGAAACACACATTAAAAATGCCAAAATGAGTAGTGGTAGTGGTAGAAGTTGCAGTTGCATAGCAGAAGCTGTAGTCACAATAGTAGGAATTTTGTGGTAATCATGACAACAGCATGAGAGTAAGGGAGCCTTGCATGTACGTTAGCATAACTTGTATTCTGCGTCTCATCAGGCCCACACTTAATAATTCTGAAGCTAGATTCCTTTATTGTCTCTGTTAATGCTGTGTCATTCCTCTTTGGCTCTGTATAGCCATGGGTTCACATCCCATCTGTACTTATTAGCTCAGTTTGTCAATTTACTAAGCCTCCTTGAGGCTGTATCTCTTTTTTGAAATGGTGGTAACACCAACTTTATAGTTTTGTCAGCAATGTTGAGTGAGATGAACATACATAAAGCATATGGCAAAGAGCCGATGCTAATAGGAAGTTCCATTTCCTCCCCTTCCTATTATGTTAAAATTAGGTGATCTTATCCCAGTTTTTGGAACTACCTCCCTTTTTCACAATAAGTGTTCCTCTCAGTAATTACACAAAAACCACTGTGCAGGGACCCCCAACTCTCAGGATAATTGCTCTGGTTAATGAAACTCTCATATTAGCTTTACTTTTAGCCAAACCCGTGGATTGTATTCATGATCACAGGCAAGGAATAAAGCTGATGTAGCTATACCACATAAAAACTTAAGAATAATTGGAAACTAAAATTTATAAATAAGTGTAGTAGTTAACAACTTGAACTTTAGATTCAGATACAAATTAGAACTTAGCTTTATAACTTCCTGGATAGAGTATGGACAGGTACTTCATCCTCTTAAAACCTCAGTTTTTCCATCTGGATGTAGAGAATTTGAAGTGCTAGGAATACACAGGAATCAAATCGACTACATCTGTGGAAAAAATGACAATCGAGAAGATCAGTCTCATCAGTCAGAATAAGGCCAGGGGCTGACTGTGAAAGAGACAATGAATTATTTATACATACATTTAAGTTGAAGCTGAAGAAAATTAAAACAACACCATGAGAGCCCAAATATATTGACCATCTGAAGAATAAATTTGATGCATTGAACATCAATGCTGAAGACCAGACGGGTTGTGGAATAACATCAAGGATATCATACATAAAGAAAGCATAAAGTCATTAAAAGACAGGAAAAAGAGAAAACCCTAACTGAATGTCAGAAGAGACTCTGAAACTTTCTCTTGAATGGTGAGTAGCTAAAGCAAATGGGAGAAATTATGAAATAAAGGAGCTGAGCAGAAGATTTCAGAGCATGGCTCAAGAAGACGAAGTAAACTACTATAATGAAATGTGTAAAAATCTGGAGTAAAAATATCAAAAGAAAAGAACACAATACGCATTTCTCAGTCTGAAAGAACTTATGAAAAAATCTGAGCCTCAAATTGCAAAATTGAAGGGTTCTATGGACAAAATACTGACTGATGCACGAAGCATCAAAAGTAGATGGAAGGAAGATACAGTGTCACTAGTGACTCTGTATTAATTGGTCAAAGTTCAACCATTTCAGGAGGGAGCATATGACCAAAAACAAATGGTGTTGAAGGAAGAAATCCAAGCTGCACTGAAGGAATTGGTGAATAGCAAGGCTGTATCTGGTGGTATAGTGCCTAAGGTATTTGACTGCTAACCAGAAGGCTGGTGATTCAAACCCACCAGCCACTTCTCAGAAGAAAGGTTGGGCAATCT
>NW_006921747.1:2186378-2186996 GCF_000298275.1 Orycteropus afer afer | reverse complement strand
TGAATTTTGGTTTTCTTCATTCTTCTTTGCTCTGGATTAGGAGAGACCCATCGTTGCATCTAGATGGCAGCTTGCTAGCTTTTAAGATCCCAGTCGCTACTTGAAGAGGCTGTCTCTTGAAGAGATGAGCTTCCTGTCATTGAAAATTTTTGGTCTCAGACATTCAGATATTAGTCAAGGGAGGTGTATATCCTACTGAAATGGATGTGATATGATATTCTTTTCTGAGGGTTGTCATTTATCTTGTCTGGTGTCAAATGTCCCACCTGATGATATTAGAATGTTTTGAGTTCTCTGGGTTGGATATTTTTTGCTATTGGTGTTACAAGAAGCCTTCCATTGCTCTTGTGTTGACTGATCTAAGCTGTGAGGAGATCTGGGAGGATTTTCAGAACCCCTGTCTTCATAAATCACACAGACATGTTTTTTGTCTACTTCAGTAACATGCAGGGAATGAAGTGGACCAAGGGGAAATTACTGGAAACCTTGATTAAGGACCAGGGCCCATGTCTTCACAACCATGGGACCTCCATTCTACCAAGGTGTTTTGCCGTTTCCTTTTCCTTTTCCTCAGTATTTTGTCATAAAACCCATTCTTGAGCACGTACTGGCATTTAT
>NW_006921747.1:2169587-2185455 GCF_000298275.1 Orycteropus afer afer | reverse complement strand
AGTGCCTAAGGTATTTGACTGCTAACCAGAAGGCTGGTGATTCAAACCCACCAGCCACTTCTCAGAAGAAAGGTTGGGCAATCTACTTCCATGGTGATATCACCTCAGAAACCCAAAGAGGGGTCACTATGAGTTGGATCCTACTTGATAGCAGTGGGTTTTGTTTTTTAAGAATTGGCAGAATATGTATTGAGATGTTTCAACAAACAGATGCTGTGCTTAAGGTGCTTACTTATTTATGCCTGGAAGACAGCTACCTGGCCAACTGAATAGAAAAGATCCATGTTTGTGCCTATTCCTAAGAAAGATGTTCCAACGGAATGTGGAATTATTGAACAATATCATTAATATCACATGCACATAAAATTTTGCTGAAGGTAATTCAAAAATGATTAGAGCAGTATATTGACAGTGAACTTCCAGAAATGCAAGCTGGATTCAGAAGAGGATGTGGAATGAAGTATATCATTGCTGATGTCAGATGTATCTTATGTGAAAGAAAAGAATACAGAAAAAGGTTTACCTGTGATTCATCGACTATGCATAAGTATTCAGCTATGTGGATCATAGCAAATTATGGACAACATTGCACAGAATGAAAATTCCAGAGCACTTAATTGTTCTCATGAAGAACTTGTACTTCAACCAAGAGGCAGTCATTCAAAAAGAACAAGGGAATACTGAATGATTTAAAATCAGGAAAGGCGTG
This sequence comes from Orycteropus afer afer, assembly GCF_000298275.1. Lineage (NCBI taxonomy): Eukaryota > Metazoa > Chordata > Mammalia > Tubulidentata > Orycteropodidae > Orycteropus > Orycteropus afer. The sequence continues at coordinate 2,184,746 of NW_006921747.1, read as the reverse complement.
TTTCAGGGTTCTGTCTTTTCACCATGCTTATTCAATCTGTTGTTGTTGTTGTGTGCCGTCGAGTCGGCCCCGACTCACAGCGACCCCTCCTTGGGTTTCCGAGGCAGTATCACTTACGGAAGTAGGATTGCCCAACCTTCCTTCTGAGGAGTGGCTGGTGGGTTTGAACCGCCAGCCTTCTGGTTAGCAGTCAAGCACTTTAGCCACTATGCTACCAGAGCTCCCATTCAATCTGTATGATGAACAAATAATCCAAAAAGCTGGACTGTATGAAGAAGAACATGGAATGAGGACTGGAGGAAGACTCACTAACAACATGTCATATGCAGGTGACACACCTTGCTTGCTGAAAGTGAAGAGTACTTGGAGCATTTACTGTTAAAGATCAAAACCTTCAGTGTGGATTATACCTCAACATAAAGAAAATAAAAATCCTCAAAATCGGACAAATAAACAACATCATGATAAATGGAGAAAGGATTGAAGGTGTCAGGGATTTCATTTTACTTGGATCCTCAATCCATATCTATAGAGGAAGCAGTCAAGAAATTAATGGAGTTATTGCACTGGGCAAATCTGCCACAAGAGACTTCTTTAAAGTGTTAAAAAGCAAAGATGTCACCTTGAGGACTAAGATGCACCTGATCCAAGCTGTGGTATTTTCACTCACCACCTGTGCATGTGAAAGCTGAACATTAAATAAGGAAGACCTCAAAAGAACTGATACATTTGGACTGTGGTGTTGGTGAAGAATGTTTAAAGTACCATGGACTGCCAGAGGAAGGAACAAATCTGTCTTGGAGGAAGTACAGCCAGAATTCTTCCTTAGAAGTGAGAGTGGCCAGGTTTTTGTCTCATACTTTGATCATGTTGTCAGTAGGGACTAGCCACTGGAGAAGGATATCATGCTTGGTAAAGTAGAGGGACAGTGGAAAAAAGGCAAGAACATTAATGAGGTTGATCAACCAAGTGGCTGTGACAGTAGGCTCAAACATCGAAACAATTGTGAAGATGGCATGGGAATTTCATTCTGTTATACATAGTGTCATTATGAGTCAGAACTAACTTGATGGCACCCATCAACAACATATGGAGAATAAGAGATACCTTAAAGTTTATTAGGAAAACCTAATGAAAAAAAAAATGTAGCACATTATGTACATTAACTACAATCAGCTCAATAATAATAATAATAATGACAATGATGTTTTAGTATGATTTTTACTCTCATTGTTATTAATGGAGATGTGTTAGATTGTTGAAAATAACGTCTATAGATATTGAGCAGTGTTGCTGGTAATAGCAAAGCTTTTCTGAAAATTTTTATGTGCATGTATACTCTGGTAAGCAAATTATATACGTTATCTATCTTCGTAACAAAATTGTGAATTCAGTTATATTATTCACAGATGAAAACTGTTTATTTAACCCCATTGGGGTTAAATAAACTGGCCCAAGGACCTGTACCAATACAGGACAAGAGTTGGTATTCAAAACTAGATCAATGTGATTCTTTTTTTTTTTTTTTTTTCATTTTTATTGTGAGTTGGTTGAAAGTTTACAGAGCAAATTCACTTTCCATACAGCAGCTCACATACACTTTGTCTCATGACTTTGACTGAAATTTCCCACAATGCAAGAGCTCCCCTCCCATTTCCTCCCCATAAATACCTCTTCCCTGTGTCCTTCCCTCCCCTGCACTCCTGTCCCCCTGAGCTGTTTCCCTGTGCATACAGAGCCCTTTTATTCTGCCACTACTGTTCTCTCCAAAGAGTGTATCTACCTAATGTAAATGTTCAGTGCATATGCTTGTCTTTTGTTTAGCTGGAAGCCACAGGAGTGGGCTCAGTTCCAGACCTGAAGGGCAACTAGGAGCGATAGTCTCAGTGGTTCCGTCAGGTTCTATCACCAGCAAACCTGGTCTTTTTTTTTTTTTTTTCAATAATTTTGAGTTTTGTTCCACATTGTTCTCCCACTCTATCCAGAATCTCCTACAGAGATCCCCCTCCTAGTGGTAGCCAGGCACCATCTAGCTCTTGTCTCACAGTCGTATAGGCTGAGGATCACCTGGTGTACCAGTCGCTTGAACTAATTGTTTCCATATATCTTTGGTTTTGTTCATTCTTCTTTGCTCCAGATGAGGAGAGCCCATTTTTTGCATCTAGATGGCTGCTTGCAAGCTTTTAAGATCCTAGTCATTACTTGCCAAAGTACGAAATGGAATAATGTTTTTGTGTAGTATGTTATGCCAATTGAGCTTGATGTCCCCTGAGACTATGGTCCTGAGCCCACAGGTCCAACTACTTGCTCCCTCTGTGTAGCTGGCTGTGACCAAGAAGTGACTACAACCTTGTTGCTTTTCAGCTCCACTATATACCTGGGTTCAAACCCACCAGCATTCCTCAGAAGGAAGATAGGGCAATCTACTTCTGTAGTGATACTGCCTTGGAAACCCAAGGAGGGGTCGCTATGAGTTAGGTCCAACTCGCCGGCACATAACAGCAAGAACAACATATATCTGAAAGTTCTTACAGAACGTACAAATACACTTGTAGAAACATTGTCTGCCAATGCTATATATGGCCATGGGAATACTCCCCCCTGCATAGACATACCTGATCATCCAGCCCGTCCACCCATCTATCCACCCATAAATTAATGTTTGCCATCACTGACAATGCAGTACTGTATGTGCAAAAGGGTTCATTTTTGTTGTATGTACCTCTTATGCACCTCTCTTTATCTTCTTCTTCCTCAGTGCCATTGTGTTGATCACTTACATTTGGTACATTGCCCTTCCCTTCACCCAAATCAATACTTCTCTTTACCTATCTACCAGTGTTCCCTCCCATCCCTCCCATGCCCAGTAACCAACAAAGAAACTTTCTTTCCATATGCAAATTTTCCCTTGACTTTCTACAAGAACAGAGTAATACAATATTCTTCCTTCTGTGATTGACTTATTTCACTCAGCATAATATCCTCCAAGTTCATCCATGTTATGTGGTGTTTTGCAGTTTCTACATTATTCTTTATAGTTGCATTTTATTTCATTGTGTGTATGTACAATAGTTTGGTTATCCATTCTTCTGTTGATGGTCACCTAGGTTGTTTCCATCTTTTGACTACTGTAAATAGTGCTGTGATGAACATGGGTGTGCGAATATCTATCTGTTCTTGTCCTGGCTCTCACTTCTTTAGGATATATACATAGTAATGAAATTGCTTGGTCAGATGGAACTTCTAATTCCAACTTTTTTTAGGAAACACCGTACTACTTTCCACAGTGGTTGTATCATTTGACAGTCCCATCAGTAGTGTATGTCAGTCCCAATCTCTCCACATCCTCTCCAGCATTTGTTATTTTGTCTTGTTAAACTTTTTTTTACTAGTGCTTGGGCAAGATGGTAGGTATCTCACTGTTGTTTTGATTTGCATCTCTCTAATGGCTAATGCTTGTGAACATTTCTTCATGTGTTTGTTGGTTGCCTGCATACTCTCTTTGGTGAAATGTCTATTCATGTCTTCTCCCCATTTTTTAAATGGATTATTTGTCTTTTTGTTGTTGAGGTGTTGGAGTTTTCTATGAACTCTAGAGATAAGTACCTTGTCAGATATGTCATTGCCAAATATTTTTTTTCTCAATCTGTAAGTTTTCTTTTGACTCTTTTGAAGAAGTTTTTGGTAGCACATAAAAATTTAATTTTTAGAAGATACCATTCATCTAGTTTCTCTTCTGCTCTTTGTACATGTTAGGTTATGCTCGATAGTCTGTTTATGCCATGTAAAGGGCTCCTAAATTTGCCCCTAGTTTTTCCTTAAGGAACTTTATTGTTTTAGGTTTCACATTTATGTTTTTCATCCATCTGGAATTACTTTTTTTTTATGGTGTGAGGTACAGATCTTGTTTAATTTTTCTGCAAATGGATATCCAGTTTTGCCAGCACCATTTGTTAAACAGACAATCTTTTCCCCATTTAATGGATTTTGGCCCTTTGTCAGCTGAACATAGGTTGATGGACCTATTTCTGGGTTCTCAATTATATTCCACTGGTCTATGTGTCTGTCATTGTGTCAATACCAGGCAGTTTTGAGTACTATAGCTGTATAATGGTTTTTCAAATCTATCTTTGATTGTGAGACCTCCTTCTTTGTTCCTTTTCTTCAGTAGCACTTTGCTTATCCAAGGTCTCTTTCCTTTCCATATAAAGTTAGTGATTGGTTTTTCCAAGTCCTTAAAGAATGTTGATGGAATCTGAGTTGGGATTGCATTTAATGTATAGATTGTTTTGGGTGCAGTTGACATTTTCACAATCTTCAATCTTCCTATCCATGTGCATGGCATGTTCTTCCATTTAGGTAGATCTCTTACGGTTTCTTGAAGTAATCTTTCATAGTTTTCTTTGTACAGGTCTTCTGTGTCTTTGGAAGGATTTATTCCCAAGTATTTTATTTTTTATGTGGCTATTTATACCTATGACATTTGACTGCTCACCAGCAGGGTGGCGGTTCAAACTCACCAGCCATACATAGAAGGAAGACTGGGCAATCTACTTCTGTATAGATACTGCCTTGGAAACCCAAGAAGGAGTCGCTGTGAGTTGGAACTAACTTGACAAACAGTGAGTTTGGTTTTTTCTTTGTTGTTGTAAATGGTAGTGTAGTGTCTATGGCATTTGACTGCTAACCAGAAGGCTGGCAGTTCAAACCCACCAGCCACTCCTCAGAAGGAAGATTGGGCAATCTACTTCTGTAGTGATACCACCTTGGAAACCCAAGGAGGGGTCGCATCCAACTCGATGGCACATAACAACAGCAATAACATTGTAAATGGTATTGATTTCCTTTTTTCTTTTTCGGCAATCTCTTTGCTGATATAGAGGAATCCAACTGATTTTTGTGTGTTGATCTTGTTTCTTGCCACTATGCTAAATCTCTTAATTAGTTCCAGTTGTTTCTTTGCTGAGTCCTTTGGGTTTTCTACATATAGGATCATATTATCAGCCAACAGGAATAGTTTGACTTCTTCCTTACTAATTTGGATGCCTTTGATTTCCCTTTCTTGCCTTATTTCCCAGCTAGGACTTCCAATACAATGTTGAATAGAAGTGGTTATAGAGGGCATCCTTGTATGGTTCATGTTCACCAGGGCAATGGTTTCAGCTTCTCTCTGTTGAGAAAAACATTGGCTGTTGGTTTTGCATATATGCCCTTTATTATATTGAGGAATGTCCCTTCTATGCCTGTTTTTCTGAGAGTTTTTATCAAGAATGGGTGTTGTATTTTATTAAATCTCTTTTCTGGATCAATGGATATCATTATGTGTTTTTTTTTTTCCTTTGTTTTATTCATGTGATGGATGATGTTAATATTTTTCTAATGTTGAACCATCCTTGCATACCTTATATAACTCCCAATTTGTCATAATATATTATTTTCTTGATATGTTTTTGGAGTCTATTGGCTAGTTTTTTGTTTAAGATTTTAATCTCTGATAGCGTAGTGGCTAAGGCACTTGACTGCTAACCAGAAGGCTGGCAGTTCAAACCCACCAGCCACTTCTCGGAAGGAAGGTTGGGCAATCTACTTCCATAGTGATACCACCTCAGAAACCCAAAGAGGGGTCATTGTGAGTCAGGTGTTACTCGATGGCACATAACACCAACATTCATGAGGAATATTAGTCTGTAGTTTTCCTTTTGAGTGATGTCTTTGCCTGGTTTTGATATCTAGGATATGCTTGATTCTAAAATGATTTTGGGAGGATTCCATCCTTTTGAGTAGTTTGAGTAGGATTGGTCTCAGTTCTTCTCTGAATGTTTGGTAGAATTCTCTGATAAAACCATGTGGGCCAGGACTTTTTTTTTGTTGGTAATTTTTTTTATGACTTTTCAGTTTCTTCTTTTGTTATGGGTCTGTTCAAATTTCCCACCTCAGTCTGTGCTAGTTTAGGTAAGTAGTGTGTTTCTAGAAGTCTATCCATTTCTCCTATATTTTCAAATTTGTTGGAGTATAGTTCTTCATAGTATCCTGATATTATGATTTTTATTTCAGTTGCTTCTGTTGTGATGCTGTCCAATTCATTTACTATTCGTATTATTTGTATTCTGTCCCTCTTTTCCTTTGTTAAATTTGCCAGTGGTTTGTCAATTTTATTAACCTTTTCAAAAAAACAGCTTCTAGTCTTATTTGTTCTATTGTCTTTCTGTTTTCTGTTTCATATTATTTCTGCTCAAATCTTTATTATTTTCTTTCTTCTGATGACTGTAGGCTTATCTTGCTGTTCTTTTTCCAACTGATGGAGAAAATGGTTTAAGTTGTTGATTTTGGCTCATTTTTTCTTTTTTGATGTGTGCATTTATTGCTAGAAATTGGGCTCTGATCACTGCTTTTGCTGTGTGCCAAAAATTTTGCTATGTTGTGTTTTCATTCATGTTTGATTCCAGGAATTTTTAAGTTCACTCTTCACTTGTTCTATTACCCAGTCATTTTTTAGGAAGGTGTTGTTCAGTTTCCATGTGTTTACTGTTTTTTCTGTTGATCTTCCTATTGTTGATTTCTAATGTGATAGCATTATGATCTGATAAGATGCTTTGCAGTATATCAATGTTTATAAATTCCTTAAGGCTTGCTTTATGGCCTAACATGTGGTCTATCATGGAGAATGTTCCCTGTGCTCTGGAAAGGAATGTATATTGTTCTCTTGTTGGGTGAAGTGCTCTGTAGATGTCTATGTAGTCAAGTTGGTGGATTGTATTGTTTAGTTCTTCTGTGTCTTTGTTGAGTTTCTTTCCAGTTGTTTTTTCATTGAAAGTGGTGTATTAAAGTCTCTGACTATGACTTTGGAGTCATCTATTTGTCTTTTCAATTCTGTTAAAGTCTGATATATGTATTTTGGGGCTCTTTCATTGGGTCCATAGATATTTATTATAGTTATATCTTCTTGTTCGATTGATCCTTTAATCATTGCATAATGTCCTTCTTTGTCTCTTGTAGTTTTGGCCTTAAAGTCAATTTGATCAGAAATTAATATCGCCACTCCTGCTCTTTTTTTGTTGCCATTTGCTTGATAGATCATTTTCCAACATTTGATTTTTAGTCTGTATTTGTCTTTGTCTCTATGGTGAGTCTCTTGTATGTAGCATATTGATAAGTTATCTTTTATTATCCATTCTGCAGCTCTCCATCTCTTGAATGGTGCATTTAATCCATTAACATTTAGTGTAATTATTGGGAAGTATGAATTTGTTGTGTTCCTGTTTTCTTTGTTCCATATAATTTTCTGTGCTGAGCTCATTTTGCTTATGAATCATGTTATAATTTTGTTCATTGCTGCTGTTTTAGTATTTGCTAAATATTTGTGCTTGTCCTCTTTTATTGTGATGTAAAGATTTATCATATTTCTTTGAGTTACCCTGTGATTTATTATTTTCTCCCCCAGTTTAAAACAATCATTCTATCTTGCAACTCTTTTGACTTTCTCACCATTTAGAAGTTCTATAACTATACTTTTTTCCCCTTTTTGGCTTGTAGTTGTCCTCATTTCCAATTAATGTCTCTGCATCTCTGTTTACAATCTTGTGAGCTTATTTTACTTTGGATACTTCCATAATGGGGTTGGTTTCTGGGTTATATCATCACATGTATTAATGGTCCATTGTTGTTTGCTATTATTGGTTCTCTGTTCAAAGGACTCCCTTTCACAACCAGTTTGATCTGGTTTTAACAAATTCCCTTAATTTCTGCTTATCTGGTAATCCCCTAATTTCACCATCATATTTAAGGGACAGTTTTGCCAGGTATATAATTCTTGGTTAGAAATTTTTCTCTTTCAGGGTTTTATATATACACCATCCCATTGCCTTTTTGCCTGTATGTTTCTGCTAAGAAGTGATAGCTTAGTCTTATTGGTTTCCTTTGTAGGTAACCTTTCGTTTATCCCATGCTGCTTTCAGGAGTCTTTGGTTTTGGTGACTTTGATTATGATATGTCTTGGTGCTTTTCTTTTGGGATCTATCCTGTTTGGTGTTCATTGGACTTCCTGAATGTATATATTTTCATCTTTCGTCATCTTGGGGAAGTTTTCTTCCAACAGGTCTTGGGCAATTTCCTCAGTGGTTTTATTTGTCTCTTCCTTTTCTGGAATTCTGATTATAGAATTCCAAATAATGTAGGTTATTCCTTTTGATGGTATCTCACATGAATCTTAGGCTTTCTTCATTTTCTTTTGATCTTTTTATGATTGAATCCTTTCCAAAGAAGTATTGAGGTATCTGTCTTAATTTCACTAATTCTGTCTTCCTTTGATTTGATTCTACTCCTTTGCCCTTTCAATGTGTTATCTATTTCTGAAAATTTAGTATTAATCTTCTGGAGTTCTATCTGTAGATTTTGTATCATTTCTAATTTTTTATTTATTTTGTAATTTTGTTCTTGTATATTCTTCCAAAATTGTTCTAGGGCTTGTCTTTATTTTCCTTAATGTTGTCGGTGTTTTCCTTGATCTGTCTCTCAATTCATTGAACTTACCTAAATATACTTCTTTTGAATTCCTTATCAGGAAGTTCCAGTGCTGCTTGTTCAATGATATGTTGTGGGTCTGTCTCCTGCTCCTTTTTTCTACTGCTTTATCTTGTGAACTGTGATGACCTTTTTTTTCTGAGACATTGTGACTTTGTTGTATTTATGTTTAATTGGTGATTGTATGTTGGAGTGATTCACCCAGGATTTTCATTTTTGAGGTTTTTTTTTTTTTTTTTTTTTTTTTTTTTTTTTTTTTAATGTTTCTGAGTTAGCAGGTTACTGTGTTCCTCTATTCACATGGTGGCAGCATTTATACCCTCACCACCTGTCTCCTGGTGTGTGTGATAGAGAATGAGAGTGGTTGCATAGATCTCTGTTAACTGTCTGTGAAAAACAGCTAAGGGTGAGTCAGGCTTTTATTGGTAGTTGTGTTTCTTTTGCCATTTTATGCAGAACAAACTGGTGGCCCTCACTTCATGAGTGGAGCTGAAGGAGTTGTGGGTGTGGTTGTATTGTATGGGCATAGTTGCTGTCTCCCACTCAGACAAAAACAACAATTGAAAATCCATCAAAAAAGTAAAAGCAAGAGGACAAAAAACAAAACAAACAAACAAAAAAACATAAAAACACAGGAACAATCACCAAAAAAGAGATTTAAAAAATAAAAAGAAAAAGGAAAAGAAAAAGAGTAAAAAATAGAGGAAAGGCAATAAATGAGAAAATATTTAAAGAAATACTTTAAAAAGCCAAAAGAAATATGAATATAAAAAGAAAAGTAAAATCTGGAGAGGGGTGAAATAAGCCAAAGGAGGTAGAGTAGGAGAATAATGAAAAAAATAAATGAGGAAAAGTACAAAAAGAAAAACAAGGAATGAGGAGAGCCACAAGAAAGAAAAAAGTGGGAACCAGGAAAAGGGAATTGATGTAAGAGCAGAAAACTAGAACCTGAGAAGGGAAGAAGAAAGAGTATTAATGAAAAGGGCAGGAGGAAAAAAAAAAAAAATCTGGGCTGGGCGGGGCAGAGCACCCAGGCTCGGTCACAGTACACTGACTGCAATGGAATTCCTGTGGCCCAGAAGATGTGTGGGAGTGAGAGATGGCTGCACCTCCATTCACCAACAGGTTGTGGGCTATAAGAGTAACAAGTGGAATATCACATCTTTCTAGTTCTCAATGTCCAATGTTTCCTTGCTGTCCCTGGCAAGTGGAGTTTATTCTTAGGCCCCTGGCATCTGAGTGAACACTGTCACTTTAAGTATCCACAGTGATGGAACTGCTCGTAAATATTCAAAATAGGTGCACCCTCTGAACAGCCACAAGTCCACAGTTGAATTTTTTCTTTCTTCCTGGTTTCCCCTTTTACTCAGCATCCACCTGTGCAGTCCTCCATGCAGCCCCTGGCTTGAAGTGGTGATTTTTAGGTTAATGCCTGGAAGCTCTGGTAGCATAGCGCCTAAGACACTTGACTGCTAATCAGAATGCTGGCGATTCAAACCCACCAGCCACTCCTCAGAAGGAGGGTTGGGCAATTCTACTTCTGTAGTGATACTGCCTCAGAAACCCAAGGAGGGGTCGCTATGAGTTGGAGCCGACTCTATGGCACATAACAACAACAACAACAAGCTTAGGTCCTAACACCACTTGGCAATATCCCAACTGTTCATGCCATCATGATCACTGATAGACCACAGCTCCATATGTCTCCTTTTCCAGTGTTTTCATGCAAGTTTTTCTACTAGTTGTTTAGTCCACTTCTGTAGCTTTCCTTTCAAAGGTCAGGGCTCCAGGATTATCTTATGTATCTGTGTTAACTGGTTCCTCTTTTCTTTGTTGAAGTGGATCTGGGTAGTTTGTCTGCCTATTCTGCTATCTTACTGGAACCGAGAATGGACGATTTTGATGTTTTTTGTTTGTGAACTGGAGTATTTGAAATGGTTAAACTTATACTTTGTGGTTTCATATGGCATAACTAGCAACAATGGGTAGATATTTTAGGGGGAAAAATCAGCTCTTTCCATTTAAAAAGAGCTTATGAAAAGCTGCTTCTAGAAGTTATGAGGCCCCTATTATTCAAAATGATTGATGTCACATATCCAAATAGTACTCAAGAAGAAGAATTTTCTGTATAGCACAGATATATTGAACTAGATGTTTTCTACAGTTCTGTCTGCTACTCAGATTCTACACTGTATGTTTCAACTATTTTTGCAAGTTTGGCTTAGAGGAAATAAGCTAGAAAATATCAACAGTTCTTTACATTTTGAGATTCCTACACTTACAGGTTCTGTTTTACATTGGTGGTTCTGTTGATTTTATTATTGTTATTATTATTTTATTTTTATTTTTTTAGAGAGAGGAGGAAGCATGTTTTTCTAAGTTCTTACTGGATATTAAACTGTGACTGTTGTTAGATGCCACCGAATAAGTTTCAATTCACAGTGACCCTATGTACAACAGAACGAATCATTGCCCAGTCCTGTGCCACCCTCATGATCATTGCTGTTTGTTGAGCCCGCTGTTGCAGCCACTGTGCAATTAATCTCATTGAGGGTCTTCCTCTTTTTCACTGACCCTTTACTTTACCACACACATTGCCCTTCTCCAGGGACTGGACCTTCCTGATTACTTGACCAAAGTCTGAGAGAAAGTCTGGCCATTCTTGGTTGTAAAGAGGAATCCAGTTGTACTTTTTCCAAGACAGATTCATTTGTGCATCTGGCAGTCCATGGAATTTTCATTAATCTTTACCAGTACCATAATTCAAAGGCATCAATTCTTCTGAGGTCTTCCTTTTATATTGTCCAGCTTTCACATGCATATGAAGCGACTGAAAATACCATGGCTTGGATGAGGCACACCTTAGTCTTCAAAGAAACATCTTTTAAAGAGGTCTTTTGAAGCAGATTTGCCTAGTGCAATACCTCCTTTGATTTCTTGATGGCTGTTTCCCTGGGTGTTGACTGAGGATCCAAGTCAAATGAAATCCCTGACAACTTCAGTCTTTTCTCCATTTATTGTGATGTTGCTTATTGATTGAGCTGTGGGAATATAAATGGAATGTTATATATTTTAAATACTTTAAAATTTCATATATTTGAAGAAATAATATACAATTCGTTTACTTTGAAAGGTGTATAATATTTAAAATTTTGGGTCATGTAATTTTTATGAAACTGTTGGACTTGTCTGCTTTCCCAAAATGTTTTTGTAGGTAATTTGAAAGATAGGAACATTCAGGTTACCTTCCATGTCAGTCATGTTTTACTGGCTTATTTTAAAAGAAAACTGGACTCTGTCCACCTTGGAAATTCTAATGTGCCTCCATAATTAACCCCACCTACCCACCACCCCTACACTATCTCATATAGTCTACTGAGATTCATTCTCTGAATGTAAATAACAAAATAATTATGATAATTATGAAAGTAATCTTTACATCTAGAAGAATGTAAATGAAAGTGAGTGGTTGACAATGATCAGTTTCTTCCTGGCTTGAATGAATTAATTTATCAAATGAAGGGAGAAATAGTTGATAAAGTTTATGGATAGTAAGAATCTTGATATTCTTTGAATTAAATGAAATTAGTAGGTGGGTTCTTGACAGAATACTATGAAAATTCTGAGCCAGCTGGATAGATTGACTCCAAAGAAATTGAATTTTAGCAAGTGGCCATTGGATATTGATGGGTAGTCAGAATGATAGGAGTATCTAGAAACTGGATCTGTGAGAAATTATCAATGTAATATGAAAATCCCCCTCTTCAAAACAGAAACTTAATATGATACATGTAAGCAAACTGAGTTACACTGACTTATGTAACAAGAGAGAATAGTACACAGAATTCCAAAATGAAACTTTTGGGGGATGTAAATAAGTATTTCCATTGCCTATAGTTTGGGCTTAGAAGTTCTTAGGGTAGAATTTCAGAAACTGGGCAAGACTTTGAATGGGTTGTTACTTAAGTAGACTATTGGTATAAGCAAGGGAATGTTTGTGAGAAATTGAGAATTTATATTGAGTTTGTAATGACAAAGACCAGGAATGCTATATTACAAGAATGGAAAGCATGGGCTGACATTAGAGATGCCATGGAAGAGTAAACAGCAGGATGTGGTGACAGATTGAATGCAGAGAGGGGACATAAATGACAGTACTGGCTTCGTGGCTGATGTGACAACAGAACAGCAGGATGTAGATTGGGTTACAATTGCTTTCTGTCCAAGGATAACCACAAATGGAATAGTGATCACAACGGGGGAAGCTTTTCTAAATAAATCAACATATGTGATGATAAGGCATGGATTCAATGAAAGTAAAATTAAAATTGGCCCATAAATTAATGAATCCAATTATGATCTTTATCTTTTTTGACTTCTGCTTGACTGTTGCAACAAATGTCAATATAGAGAATTATGGATTGTGTTAATTGTAACAATAGCTCACATTATTGATTGTTCACTTCCTGTATAACAGGCATTATGCTAAATGCTTTATAACCAAAAAATCAAACTTATTGCCATTGAGTTGATTCTGACTCATAGCAACCACCATTGGGCTTCCAAGGCTTTAAATCTTCATGGAAGCAGACTGCATCATCTTTTTTCCTCTGAGCTGCTGGTGAGTTTGAACCATTGACCTTTTGGTTAGCAGCCAAATGCTTTAACTACTGCTATCATTTTATTTTGTACATGTACAATTTTCACCACCAGTCTATAGATGGCAACATTGAGACTTAGAGAGGTAAAGAGACTTACCCAAAGTTACATAGCCAGTTCATTGTAGACACAGTAGTTCAAGATTCGTCTCTCAGACTCAGAACACATTCTTTTTAAAATTTGGCTGCCTACATTGTGATTAGCTTTCTGATCATGACCTATCAGTAGGCAAAATCATTATACTTAAATTAGTCTTTGAAATGGAAGGATTGAAGGGGGGTAACTTAAATGAATGGGCCAGAAGATATTTGAGTCAAAAGCAAGCATACAAACAAAAACCCATATAGATTTTTAGTGTTCCAACCTAATATCATCATCATCATTAACAACCAAACTCAAATGAAATTTATTTCTAAATTATGTTTTAAACCTTGATTGGCCACATTTTCATTTTGTGAAATATAAGTTTTATAAGAATCTATCTAATCCTGAAATGTAACTAGCACATCCTCAAATGAGTTAAAAAAAAAAAAAAGCTATGAGGTTATTGTCAAGAAAACAACAAAAAGAGCAACAAAAGCATTACTTCAGCTATTTGTAGAAATTAAGTGTGGCTTTGACATTTCTTAATGAGTCGTAATTCAAACCAGATAATAAAGAAAATCACATAGGATCTACTTTAATCCCAAATCCTGAACAAATCAAAAAGCTACATGCCTTTGTCCCAAGCATTAATCCTCTTGATTAAATATCATTTGTAGGGCATGAGTTTGATCTACATTCTTTCCTCCAAAAGATGTAATATATATATATATATATTCTGTACCTCCTGTTAAATGTAGAGTAGACAGACTTTTTCACCTTAGGATTTGAAGAAATTTGAGGATATTTTATGAAAAGAATTAGACATTATAAAAAATATATTTTATATTTGACTTTTTTTTTAACATATTGTGGGAAAGTCACTTAACCTCTTTGTACATATGGTATCATCATTCAAATGAGAATGTAAATATCTTTCTCCCTGATAGCCTTGGAGGGAACCTTTCATGCAAGTGTTGGGATTATGATATAATTAGCAGCACTCACTTTAATCCCAGTACTTCTCACAGTACTGAACATGTAGTAAATAATAAATTCTTAATAGACAAATGAATGAGTTTTATAAATCCAATAGATTTACTGAACATCACCAGTATCATCAGGATTTATAATGATCTTACAGGATATTTGGATATTCAAATATTCCCTAAAATATAATTATCAGCTTCTCAAGATCCATTGAATAAACATAATCAGCCAATTTCAATTTCTGCACAACAAAGGATGAGAAAAAAGGAGTTAACAAAGCTGAATTTGAAGTTTGCATTGGGAACAATTGGGTAAATATGTAAACTAGAGAGACTAGAAGGCAGGTTGTTGTGAAAAGATAGGCATAAGAGAAAGGAAGAATGATGAATTTCATTTTGTATATGATGAGTTATAGATACTAGCTTGCTACCCAAGGAGAAAAATGTAATAGGTAGTTTGAAGTACTGAAGATCAGAATTAACACAATTAACAGAGCCCAGATTCCTTCCCTGGCAATATACTTGCTACTAACCAAAAAAGTTGGAGATTAGAGTCCACATAGAGCCACATTGGAAGAAAGGCTGGGTGATCTACTTCTGAAAAATTACCCATTGAAAACCTTGTGGAGCAGAGTTCTACTTTGACTCACATGAGGTCATCATGACTTAGAATCCAGTTGCCAGCATCTGATTTTATATTGTTGAAAGATGTGTTCTACCAGCCCATTAATATAGATGAGCACAAGATGCCCTTGAAAAAGTTTGTTTGACCAGAAGATGCATTGCACTCAGAATTGATAATTTGGACTCAAACCATAGCCACAGCATGGGGTACTAGAACTTCAGGCTTATAGAGAGTTGGGAGGAAGATTATTACCATGTAACACAAATTATACATTTATGTATTTCC
>NW_006921747.1:2162038-2169262 GCF_000298275.1 Orycteropus afer afer | reverse complement strand
CAATCCTACTTCCGTAGTGATACTGCCTCAGAAACCCAAGGAGGGGTCGCTATGAGTCGGGTTTGACTCGACGGCACATAACAACAACAACAACAACATTCATTAGAACATTAGATTGGGGGATTGAAAAAATATATCACAAGATCTTGGTTAATAAGAGTAACCTGAGTAATTGAAGTGAGTCTATAAAGGAAAACAAAATCCAACAGTTTAGCCAACACTATTTATGTTGAAGGGAGCCCTGGTAGCATAGTGCCTAAGGCACTGGACTGCTAACCAGATGGCTGGTGGTTCAAACCCACCAGCCACTCCTTCGGAAGGAAGATAGAACAATCTATTCCATTGTGATACTGCCTCAGAAACCCAAGGAGAGGTCGCTATGAGTCGGGTCCAACTCGACGGCACATAATAACAACAACAACATTTATGTTTAAAGTACTTGAATATGCCTACTAATCTCCTTTAAAGCCTCCATGTTGCTGTTGCTGTTGTTAGTTGCTGTCGAATAAGTTCTGACATGCAAGTAAAATCTTATGGAAGATAATTCAAAAATGGTTGCAGCAGTATATTGACAGAGAGCTTTCAGAAATGCAAGTTGGATTCAGAAGACGACGTGGAACCAGAGATGTCATTACTGATGTCAGGTGGATCTTAGCTGAAAGCAAAGAATACCAAAAAGATGTTTACTTTGGTTTTATCAGCTATGCAAAAGCATTCATTTGTATGGCTCATTACAAATGATATATAACATTAAGAAGAATGGGAATTCCAGAACACTTGATCGTATTCATGAAGAACCTGTACATAGATCAGGAGGTTGTCGTTTGAACAGAACAAGGGGATACTGTATGGTTTAAAATCAAGAAGGGAGTGTGTCAGGGTTGTCTCTTTTCACCATACTTATTCAACTTACATGCTGAGCAAATAATCTGAGAAGCTGGATTATATGAAGAAGAACATGGCATCAGGATTGGACGAAGACTCATTAATAACCTGCCATATACAGATGACACAACTTTGCTCTCTGAAAGTAAGGATGACTTGAAACAGTTATTGATGAAGATTAAAGACTACAGTCTGCAGTATGGATTGCACCTTAATATAAAGAAAACCAAAAATCCTCACAGCTGGTCCAATAAGCACTTTCACAGTGGATGTAGAAAAGATTAAATTTGTCAAGGATTTCATATTATTTGCTTCTACAATCAACACCAATGGAAGCAGCAGTCAAGACCTCAGATGATGTATTGCATTGGGAAAATCTGCTGCAAAAGACCTCTTTCAAGTGCTGAAGAGCAAACATGTCTCCTTGAAGACTAAGGCGCACCCAACCCAAGCCATGTTATTTTCAGTCACCTCTTATGCATGTGAGAGCTGGACAATGAATAAGGAAGACTAAAGAAGAGTTGATGCTTTTGAGTTGTGGTGTTGGAGGAGAATGCTAAGAGCACCATTGTCTGCTAAAAGGACTAGCAAATCTGTTCTGGAAGAAGTGTAGCCAGAACGCTCCTTTGAAACAAGATTGGCCAGACTTTGTCTCACCTCCTTTGGTCATGTTGTCAGAAAAAAACATTCCTTGCAGAAGGATGTCATGCTTGGTAAAGTGGAGGGTCAATGAGGAAGAGAAAGGCCCTCAATGAGATGGATAAACAGAGTGGCTGCAATGATAAACTCAGGTATAGGAAGGATCATGAGGTTGGCACAGGACCTTGCAGTGTTTTGTTCTGCTGTGCCTAGGGTCGCTATGAGTCAGAGACTACTCAACAGCACCTAACAACAACAAGGTTCTGACTCAGAGTGACCCTATATATAACAGAATGAAACACTGCCCAGTTGTGCACCATCCTCGCAATTGCTGCTATGTTTGGGCCCACTGTTGCAGCTACTATGTCAGAGTTGAAGGTCTTCCTTTTTTTTTTGCCATCTCTCTACTTTACCAGGCATGATGACCTTCTTCAGGGAGTAATGGCTGCTGATAACATGTCCAAAGTGCATGTGATGAAATCTTGCCACCCTCACTTCTAAGGAGAATTCTTCTTGTGGCAGTCGATGGTCATTCAATAGTCTTTGCCAACACCATACGTGAAAGGTAGCAATTCTTCTTCAGTCTTCCTTGTTCATTGTCTAGTCTTCCTTTTTCATTGTCCTGTTTTAGCATGCATATGACACTACCAAAAATACCATGGAGTAGGTCAGGTGCAAATTAGTCTCCCAAGTGCCAGCTTTGCTTTTTAATGCTGTAAAGAGGTCTTTTGCAGCAGATTAGCCGAGTGTGATGTGCCATTTGATCTCTTGCTTCCATGTTGTTGTTGTTAGATGCCATCGAGTCAGCTCTGACTCCTAGCAACCCTATGTATGACAGAACCAAACACTGCCCAGTCCTGCACCAGCCTCACTGTCCCTGTTGTACCTGAGCCCATTGTGGCAGCCACTATGCCAATCCATCTCATTGAGGGCCTTCCCCTTTTTTGCTGACTCTCTGCTTTACCAAACATGATATCCTTCTTCAGGGAATGGTCCCTTCCGACAACATGACCAAAGTCAGTGAGATGAAGTCTGGCCATTCTTGCTTCCAAGGAGCATTCTGGCTGCACTTCTTCCAGGGCAGATTTCTTAGTTCCTCCAGTAGTCCATGGTACTTTCAGTATTCTATACTGATACAACAACTGAAAAGCATCAACTCTTCTTTGGTCTTCCTTATTCCTTGCCAGCTTTCACATACATATGAGGCAATTGAAAGTACTATGTTAGGTGTACCTTAGTCTTCAGTGAGACATCATTGCTTTTCAGCACTTTAAAGAGGTCTTTTGCCGCAGATTTGTCCAGTGCAGTATGACATCTGATTTCTTGACTGCTACTTCAATTGGTGTTGTTGTGGAACCATGTAATATGAAATCTTTAGCAATTTCAACCTTTTCACCCTTTATTGTGATGCTGTTTATTGGTCCAATTGTGAAGATTTTTGTTTTCTTTATGTTGAGATGTAATCCATACTGCAGTCTTCAACCTTCAACAGTAAGTGCTTCAAGTCATCCTCACTTTCAGCAAGCAAAGTTGCGTCATCTGTGTATCACAGGTTATTAATGAGCTTTCCTCCAATCCTGATTCCATGTTCTTCTTCATATAGCCCAGCTTTTTGGATTATTTGCTCAACATACAGATTGAATAAGTATGGTGAAAGGATACAATCCTGATGTACTCCTTTTCTGATTTTAAACCGTGTAATATATACCCTTGTTTTGTTCTAACGACAATCTCCTAGTCTATGTACTGGTTTCTCATTAGCACAAGTAATTGTTCTGGAATTCCCATTCTTCTCAATGTTATCCATAATTCATTATGATCTATACAGTCAAATGCTTGCTTCCATAAACTGCCATTAAATGCCCTCAGACTTTGGTAAAATTAGTTTCAGTGTTTACTATTAAAAAAAAAAAAAATCTGTAATAGTGTGGGTTAGAATTGTCTTCACTGAAGCATCTCAATGAGCGAACCCCCCAGTATCCCTACATAAACATCTCTGCTTGGATATTTCCTTTATAAACCTCTAAAAGCATCTCTTTGACCATCAGATAGTTCTAAGTTTTGGACACACACACACACACACACACACATATACATGCACAGTTGTTGTCAACTCATGGCTACCTAATGTTTGTCAGAAGGGAGCCATGTTCCGTAGGGTTTCCAATGGCTAATATTTTGGAAGTAGATCATCAAGACTTCATTCTGAGGCACCTCTGGGTAGAGTGGAACAGTTAACCTTCCATGAGCAGTCCAGAACGTTAACTGTTTCTACCACCACCACCACCACCCCTCCCCCTCTCCCCCCAAAAAAAACCTCACTGCTGTTGAGTTGTTCCCGACTTAGAGCTACCCCTCCGTGGGTTTCCAAGGTATCTCTTTGGAAGTAGATTGCCTAGTCTTCCGAGGAGTGGCAGGTGGGTTTGAACCACCAGCCTTCTGATAGCAGTCAAATGCCTTAGGCATTATGCCAACAGAGCTCCCAGGGACTCCTAAATATTGGGTAGTTGCCTAATATTCAGACAAATACTCTTCTCTGTATTTTACTTTTCCATGGATTTTTAGTCTAACCCTTAAGCCACCATAACAGACACTGTAATGACCCATCATATAATTGAGAGTCTTTAACATTCTAATAATTTAGTTCTTAGATCTCCTTCTATGAGAAATATTAGCAAATTAGCAATAAGCTGTATTTCTTTAACTTACATGCTCAGTGTTATGACTGACATATACAACATGCATCATTAAGACTCCACTTGCTTCAAACCTGGAATGTTTGGCAGACCCTGAAATCTTACTGGAATTGTAGTCCCCTATGAGTATTTCAGCACATCTATTAGTATCTCCTGTAATAAACACATCACATTTATTTTAGGCAGTTCCAGAACTGTATTCACAATTCACTCCATGTATATTTATTGAGTAATATTGTACAGAGTTCTTCCTGTACATTCCCTTAGCTTCCCAGTACTTTCCTACCGTTAAAAGGATAATTTATCCTATCACAAAAAAATGGAGACAAAGATATAGGAAATTTCTTTTTATATACACAAAACAAATGTATTTTAGCTCATCTCTGGTGTATGGTAGCTGGAGATAAAAAACTGCCATGGGACTGGCTGGAAGGATTTTCTGATGCATAGTTTTCCCTCTATGCAGGATAATATGTGTATTTTCTTGACAATCAAAAACAAGAGAAAACTTTTAAATTATAGTTCATTTCTTCCTGTTCTAACAGAGCCATGATAAAATTTGTAGCCCAGTAGAAAAATACTCCATAAGAAAAAAATGAATGTAGGCTCTATCTATGACCTATGTAAAAGACCAAGATTTTCTCCAGACTTTATCAAGATAAAGGCAATTATTTGTGCAATGCTTTTGCAATAAAATATAATAAAACAGAGTAAGAAATGTTATAGTTGAAAGCTGCTATAGCTTGTAGTAATTAAACATTATAACAGAAATCTCCAACCACAGCTTTCCTGACAGTTCTGCTTATGGATTCACACTTACTTCAGCTAAATCTGTTAATGAACAAGACTGTGTTCAAGAGGCAAAGAGGTTGAGAGATTGTTAAAAGTACCCCCAAGCCTCCATTCAGCTTAGAACTAGTTAGAGCTTTGACAGATGCAGAGAAACTGGTGGAGGTAGGAGGTGGACACAATAATCTTGTAGTGTCAACATTTAGGTATACAATATTTATGTATTCAACAAATGAGAATATTGTTGTCTTGCTTCAAAGGTATTTAAAAGTATCAAAAGATATTCAAAGGTATTTAAAATTATCAAAAGACAAAGGGATTTCTCCCCTCCTAAAATTTATCTCATCGATTTTAAAAATGAAATCTAGCCTTGTAGCTTTAGTAAATACCTTAGATTAAAGTAGAAGCATGGTGGGAAACCTAAGTCCATCTGCTATTGCTCCTTCCCACTGCCTCCATTGAGCTCATTAGAACTCAAGGCTCTGACACGTTATTTGAAAATCCACTACTACAGCAGTACTGTAAGCATTTGACCAGAGAAGTATGTGAAGAAGAATTAAGTTTGAAAGCTAGAGAGGTATTTTCTGGAAGTTTAAGATTTGATAAAAGAACTTCCTAAGATCTACAAGTATCTAAAATAGGAATTGGATGTCCATTTGATAGATAGGAGCACTGGTAGCATAGTGCCTAAAGGCACTTGACTGCTAACCAGAAGGCTGGTGGTTCAAACCCACCAGCCACTCCTCGGAAGGAAGATGGGGCAATCTACTTCCATAGTGATACTGTCTCGGAAACCCGAGGAGGGGTTGCTATGAGTCGGGGCCGACTCGACAGCAAATAACAACAACAACAACATTTGATAGATACCTTATAAAGAAATTCTGCCCTAGGCTTCCCTATAGAAGCAAAACCAATAATGTGTACATATAGAAAGATTAATCACAAGGAAATGGCTTGTGCAATTACAGAAACTGGCAAATCTCAAGTTCATAGGTAAGGTATCGGTCTTGAGTCTTCCCTTGACTCATGTAGCTGCAAGGGTTGATGAATCCAAGATTAGTAGGCCAGATGGTAGGTTGATGGCTCCTGGGCTATGGAGGCCAATGAACTCAATATTTGGATGTAAGATGGTAAGAAGCTGGGTCAAAAAATACAGAGGCTGAAGAATCCCAAGGACTCGTGGTTGGATGTTGAGCTGGATGCAGGAGGGAACTGTGCCAGATCATCCATATATATAAAAATGATATGCAGTCCACACCTCAAGAAAATTCTCCTTACAATTGATTGACTGAACACATCAGATAATATAACAGGGGATGATTACATCATTACATAACTGCCAAACTACATCATTATGTAACTGCCAACTACTGAGAATCATGGCCAAGCCAAGTTGACATACAAACTTAACCATCATAGTCAACCCTTTATCAACTTGGCACCTGTATACAACTCCTTAAATCAAACACAGTCTCTAAAAGAAGCCTCTTACAAAGTCATACTTGCACCAAACATGATACAACTTCTTTGTGTACAACCAAAAACAGATTAGCCTCATTTTCATCTTATATTTCATAAGGGACGGAAGAAAGCAAAAATACTTGCTATATGGCTGGGGTCTCAGAAGATTGTGAACAGCCATCTCAGATGCAATTATCTGTCTCTCCCAGTCTGGAGCAAAGAAGAGTGAAGAAATTCAAAGACACAGGAAGCAATCAGTCCAAAATACTAATGGAGCATGTGAACTCTAGCCTCCATGACCCTGAGAACAGAATAATTGGATGGTGCTTGGCTGCTGACCACTCTGAAAAGGGTCACAATAAAAGGTCCAGGATAGAGTGGATAAAAATGTGGAACAAAACTCAAAACCATAAAAAATGCCAGGCTTACTGGTGTGATGAAAACTGGTGGAACCCTGAGACTATATTCCTTAGACACCCTTCAAGGTAGGAACTGAACTTAACTCCCGTGACTCAACTGGCAGCCAAATGATAGACTTAGAAGGTGAACAGTAGTATCAGGAAGGTTTGCACTCATTAGACCAATCAATCATATGAGATCAAGAGAACAGCATTTTCCCAGGGATAAAATTAGGAAGACAGGAGGGCAAAGGAAGGGTTGGCCTCAGAGAGGAAGTGGAATGAATGCTTTTACAGTGTGGAGGATTGTAGTAAATATCACAAAACAGAATGTGTATGGATTGTTGAATGGAAAA
>NW_006921747.1:2141630-2161617 GCF_000298275.1 Orycteropus afer afer | reverse complement strand
ACCCCTCCTTGGGTTTCCGAGGCAGTATCACTATGCAAGTAGATCACCCCACCTTCCTTCCGAGGAGTGGCTGGTGGGTTTGAACCACCAGCCTTCTGGTTAGCAGACAAGTGCCTTAGGCACTATGCTACCAGAGCTCCTAAGGGGTTCCAAGAAAGGCTACAGTGCTGCTGCTGTCCGCTATTGAGTGGTCCCTGTGTATCATGCAGAACTGTCTGTAAACTGGGCATGAATTTCCTCTTCCTAAGTCTACTGATCACAAGGAAATCACCATGCAGTCATAAGTGAAAACTGGGATGGGGAAAGTAATGCATCACGAGTGGAGTTCATGTCCATTTGAGCACTTTCTCATATAAGTTACCTGTGCCTTCATGTTCTGATTGAGCCTGGTCTTGTATATAACATTTCCATTTAAGATGGAGTGCTGCTATGCACATCTGACTTTATGACTCTCTGAGTCAGACAACATCAAGTTGATGGGAAGCTTATGCTGCATAGTGACTTGATGGCCCATGGTTGAGTGTTCAGTCTTTACTAAGGTCCAGTAACAAGCCAAAATCTGTTTCTCAAGTGGACACTAGTTATCTGCAGAGGATGGCAGGGCTTTACTCTGAAATCCTAGTGGTCTGTGCTTTGATTCCCCAACAGAGGCCTGTGAAAGACTCCAAACATCATCCCTATCTGCCACTGCCACTTCAAGCACCACTGGATCAGCTGACCTATATGACCCAAAAGGCAGAGTGACTTGAATAGAAGCCTGAAGTTATTACAGAGTTTTCTTTTGTTCTGGACCTCACTCAAAACTAGCAGCTTTTTGAGTCACTTGATAAATAGGCCTTAGCAGCAGCACACTAAAATAAGGGATGTGTTTCCTCCAAAATGCAAAGGGGCACACCAAGCATTTTGCATCCTTTTGAGTTGTGGAAGGGGCCAGACACTGTAACTTGTCCATCACTTTAGAAAGAATATGTCAATGTGCCTCACATCAATGGTCTCCTAGAAATTTCATGGGGGTAGAAAGCATTTGAATTTGTCAGGTTAATTTCCCACACTCTAACATGTATATGTTTTACCAATAAGTCTAGAGTCATTTATACCTCTTCCTTACTAGGTCCAATCACCATAAGTCATCAGTGTAATGGAACAGTGTGATATCTTGTGGGAGGGCAAGAGATGATCAAGGTGATCAAGATCCCATTCTAAACTACAGGACACTGCTGGAGAGTTGATATACCTTGAAATAGGACAGTGAAGGTGTATTGCTGGATTTGCCACCTAAAGACATACTGCTTCTGGTGATCACTCAGAACTAGAGTGGAGAGAAAAGACATTGACCAGATCAATAGCTGCATATCAGGCACCGGATGTATTTATTTGCTCAAGCAATGAAACCGCATCTTGAACAGTAGTTGTAGTCAGCAATTGGTTAAGTTTATGATGATAATTGTCACTCACCAAGATCAATGTTTTTTGAACAGTCCAAATGGGCAACTTGAATGTGAATTTGGTGGGGATGACCACCCCTGTATTCTTCAAGTCCTTGCTGGTAGCACTGATCTTGGCATTCCCTCCAGGAATTCAGTATTGCTTTTGGTTTACTGTTTTCCTTGATAGTTGTTGTTATGTGCCATTGAGTTGTCTTCAACTCATAGTGACCCTGTGTACAGCAGCAGAAAATACTGCCCAGTCCTGTACCAGCTCCACAATCCTTGCTATGCCTGAGCCCATCATTGTAGCCACTGTGGTCGTCTATCTTGTTGAGGTCCTTCCCCTTTTTCATTGACCCTCCACTTTACCGAGCATGATACCCTTCTCTGTGGAGTAGTCCCTTCTTACAACATGACCAAAGTAGGTGAGACAAAGTCTGGCCATTCTCACTTGCAAGGAGCATTCTGGCTGCACTTCTTCCAGGACAGATTTATTAGTTCTTTTAGTAGTCCATGGTACTTTGAGCATTCTTTGCCAACACCACAACTCAGAAGCATCGACTCTTCTTCAGTCTTACTTATTCATTATCCAGCTCTCACATACATATGACACAATTGAAAATACCTTAGCTTGTGTCAGGTGCACCTTAGCCTTAGTGTTCTTCAGCATTTTAAAGGGGTCTTTTGCAGCCAATTTGCCCAGTGGTATACGTTGTCTGATATCTTGATTGCTGCTTCCATTGGTGTTGATAGAGGCAGGTCTAATGGCTTCCACTACCTTAATGGCATTTCCTACCATAATAGCCCCTATTTCTCTTGTCAAGGATCCTATGTGGTTATTCTGTCAATTGCTGAGCATATCTATTCCAATTATGCATTCTAGAACTGGGAAAATCACTAAAGGTTGAGTCAGGGAACACAGTGGATCCACTATGAAGTGATCCTGAGCTAAAACTCCATTAATTGTCTGACCTCCACATGCCCCACTGATGGAATCCTGCATGTAGCTGAGTCATTATTTAGCAAGCTGCCATGTTGTCTGCTGACCTGGGGATTCTTAATGGATTTCAGTCAATGGCCTGAAATGTGGTTTGATAATATCAGGACTGGGCCATTTTTATTTGTTGACCCTGGCCTTGTCAGCTTCAGCAGCAAGCAACTGCCTGAGTGAAGAAAGCCTCCAGCTCCAGTGGGCCAGGACTAAGAGGCAGAGCTGAAGCCCAAAGCCAAGGGGATTTCACCCAGCTCCTAGAACCTGGCACTTTGAACTTGGACTTCTAGCCCCACTGGTGAGTCTTAGTGATATTTTAGGTGTCCTTGAATTGGTGTCAGTTCAGAAGAAATATCTAGTAATCCCCCAAAAGTCTGATTATTTCTTTTTGGCCAGGCAACCTCACACACACACACAAAAAAAAAACAAAAACAAAAAAAAAAAAACCCTCACTGCCATGGAGTGTATTACAACTCATGGTAACCCCTCCTTGGGTCTCCAAGGCAGTATCTCTGCAGAAGTAGATTTCCCAGTCTTCCTTCTGAGGAGTGGCTGGTGGGTTTGAACCTCTATCCTTCTGGTTAGCAGTCAAATGCCTTAGGCACTATGCCACAAAATGCCATAGATTTATTTAGGGAAGACTAGGAGAAAGATTAACAGTATAAATACATGAACAGAATGAAGGCGTTTGAGAGTGTGGCTTATAAACTGGCTCAAGTCTGGGATTTGATGGAGGATCTGTTCGTCTTTATTCTGGTGATTTGAGTTAGACTGCCATTCACTTGACCTAGAATTCTTCTGCTTGTATGGAACAAGTAAATATTTAGGAGTTTTCCCATCTATTTCACTCTTAGAGACACCATGACTGAGTAAAGAATGCTATACATGGGAGTCACACTTTTCTGATTACTGCTTTGACTCTGCTGTCCATTATGGTAGCCACACTTTCCTTGTCTTTGTCAATTAAGTGCTGCCACTTAGTCCCTACCACCATATGGTGCAGTCAACCCTATTGTAGTCAGGTGTCCTAATTTAGTGCAGTTCCCACTGTCAGATCCGATTTACATAAAGTGTCAATCAATGAAGCATTCAAAGATGCTGTGACTCCCTTCACCAATTTGTTCCTTACCATTATGATAAAAAGTGTGTTCTCTGGGCACTCCATGTGTGCATATGTGGTTCTTTCCCAATAAATTCACTCTAACATGTCAATTTCCCTAAGTTTTTGCATACCACCTTCAAAGCATACTGAGGCAGGTGTAGTGTATTTCAACTCTGTGATAGTTAAGATTATGTGTCAACTTGGCTGGGCCAGTTTTTGAGTGGCTAGGCTGCTGAATGTAGTTATTCCCCATGGTGAGATTGGTAATCAACTCCATGGTGGAATCTACTGTAGCAGCTGAGTAGCTGATTTAGGGATGTGGTCTGCTCGCAGTCTATAAGACACAACTTTGAGGAAGGTCTCTAGCTTTTGAAATGCTGGAATCCTGCACGTAGCCAAGTCATTATTTAGCAACCTGCCACATTATCTGCTGATTTTGGGATTCTTAATGGACTGGAATCAATGGCCTAGTGTGGTTTGATAATATTGGGACTGTCCCATTTTTATTTGTCGACATTGGGCTTGTCAGCTTCAGCAGCGAGCAGCTGCCTGAGTGAAGAAAGCCTCCAGCTCCAGTGGGCCAGGAGAAAGGGGCAGAGCCAAAGCCCAAGCTCCTAGAGCCTGGCACTTTGAACTCAGACTTCTAGCCTCCAAAACTGTAAGAGAATAAACTCCTATTTGTTAAAACCATCTCATTTGTGGTATTTTCTCATAGAGCAGCACAAAGTAACCAAAACAAACTGGATTTAGTATAGACCACTGCATAATGCATGCTGCAAGGAACCAACCAAATAAATTATTAGATCCTTTCCTAACCTCTCAGACTGAAACTTTGAATCAAGAATCTGTGCTTAGTAGTGCATATCAACAAACTCAGATTGATCCAATTTTATGTTCCTTGCACCATTATCCCACACCCTTAATAGCCCATTTGTGGTGATTAAGTTTGGGTGTCAACTTGGCTAGGCCTAGTTGAGTGGCTGGGCAGCTGGATGTAGTATTACCCATGATGAGACTGGTAATCAACTCCATGGTGGAATCTACTGTGAGCAGCTGAGTAGCTGCCTTTGAGTATGTGGTCTGCTTCCTATATATAAGAAACAGTTTTGGAAATGGTCTGTAGTTTATGGCACGCTTGAACCCTGCATATAGTTGTGTCATTGGTCAGCAGCCTGCCATGCTCTGCCTACCTTAGGACTTTAATAGACTTGAATTAATGGCCTGTCATGTGGTTTGGTAACATCAGGACTGTGCCATATTAGTTTTCAACCTTGGGCTTCTCAGTCTCAGGAGCCTACAGCTGTCTGAATGAAGAAAAGCCTCCAGCTCCAGTGGGCTGGGAGCAGGAGGCAGAGCTGAAGCCCAAGGCTGAAGGGCTTTCACCCAGCCCCTAGAGCCTTGCACTTTGAACTCGGACTTCTAGCCTCCCAAACTGTAAGAGAGTAAACTCCTGTTTGTTAAGGCCATCCCATTTGTGGTATATTCTTGTCAGAGAATCACTAGGTAACCAGAACACCATATATTACCCAGGTGTTTTTTTTTTTTTTACTTTTGTATATATTAGAAAAGTCAAGCAGTTCATTTAGAGTGTACCAAAAGACCCTCCGGGGTCATATTTTGTACTTTACTTTTTGGTCTAATTATAAGTCTAGAAGGAAAAATGGATGGTGGGGAGTCCTGGAAATAGTCAGCAATGTCTTATAAGACATCTGTTTCTATGATGCCCAGACAATGCCCTGGGCATCATTTCAGAAAGAGATTCTTTAGGCATGGCTGGTTTGGTTAATTTTATCAAATGGGCATGATAGGGATAATCGTTTTCCTAGGGAATGTGGTTTAGCAGACAAAAATGGGGTAATTTCTTCAGACAAGAGGGCTGGTTATGTTGGCAGGAGTGTTTCAATAGAATTTATTGGCCCACTCTCCTCATCTTCTTGATTGTCTGGCTATATGCCCTAGCACATGTTTCAGGATCCTGTTTCTTCCTAATGAGTGTCATCAACTTAAATTCAGACACCATTTGAAGTTGGGAATCCATGTGTTAGGTGCTGTCAAGTTGGCTCCGACTCATGGCAACCTTAACAAAACAAAATACTGCCTGGTCCTGTACCAGCCTCCCAATCCTTGCTATGCCTGAGCCCATTGTTGCAGCCACTGTGTCTATCCATCTTGTTGAGGGCCTTCTCCTTTTTCATTGACCCTGCACTTTACCAAACATGATATCCTTCTCCAGGGAATGGTCCCTTCTGGCAACATGATCAAAGTAGATGAGATGAAGTCTGGCTATTCTTGCTTCCAAGGAGCATTCTGACTGCACTTCTTCCAGAACACATTTGCTTGTTCTTTTGGCAGTCCATGGTAATTTCAGTATTCTTCTCCAACACCACAACTCAAAAGCATCAACTTTTCTTTGGTCTTCTTTATTCATTGTCCACCTCTCATATGCATATGAGGCCACTGAAAATATTGTGGCTTGGGTTTGGCACACCTTAATCTTCAAGGAGACATCTTTGCTCTTCAGCACTCAAAAGAGGTCTTTTGCACCAGATTTCCCCATTGCACTACATTGTCTGATGTCTTGACTGCTGCTTCCATGGGTGTTGATTGTGGAACTAAGTAGTATGAAATCTTTAACAACTTAAATATTTTCTCTATTTATGGTGATGCTGCTTATTGGTCCGGTTGTGAGGATTTTCATTTTATTTATGTTGAGATATAATCCATACTTCAGACTGTTATCTTTAATCTTCATCAGTAAGTGCTTCAAGTCATCCTCACTTTCAGCAAGCAAAGTTGTGTCATTTGTGTATGGCAGGTGACAATGAATCTTCCTCCAATCTGATGCCACATTCTTCTTCATAAAGTCCAGATCCTCAGATTATTTGTTCAGCCTACAGATTGAATAAGTATGGTGAAAGGATACAACCCTGATACACTGCCTTCCTGATTTCAAACTTTGCAGTATCCCCTTGTTCTGTTTGAATGACAGCTTCCTGGTCTATGTATAGGTTTCTGATGAGCACAATCAAGTGTTCTGGAATTCCCATTCTTCTCAATATTATCAATAATTTGTTATGATCCACACAATCAAATGTTTTTGGATAGTCAATAAAACGCAAGTAAACATCTTTCTGGTATTCTTTGCTTTCAGCTAAGATCCATCTGACATCAGCAGTGATATCCCTCATTCTATATCCTTTTCTGAATCCAGCTTGGATTTCTGGAAGTTCTCTGTCAATATACTGCTGCAACTGTTTTTGCATTATGTTCAGCAAGATTTTACTTGCGTGTGATATTAATGATATCGTTCAACAATTTCTACATTCTGTGGGATCACCTCTCTTTGGAATGGGTATCAATATGGATCTTTTCCAGTCAGTTGGCCAGGTAGCTGTCTTCAAAATTTCTTGGCATAGACAAGTGAGGGCCTCCAGTGCGGCATCCATTTGTTGAAACATCTCAGTTGCTATGCTGTCAATTCCTGGAGCCTTGTTTTTTGCAAATTCCTTCAGTGCAGCTTCAACTTCTTCCTTCAGTATCATTGGTTCTTGACCATATGACACTGCCTGAAATGGATGAATATGGACCAATTCCTTTAGGTACAGTGACTGTGTATTCCTTCTGTCTTCATAAAAACTTCCAATATTGCAACTTGAGGCTTGAATTTTTTCTTCAGTTCTTTCAGCTTGAGAAATGCTGAGTGTGTTCTTCCCTTTTCATTTCCTAACTCTAGGTCTCTTCATGATAATAATTGACTTTGGCTTCTTGAGCTGCTCTTTGAAATCTTCTCTTCACCTCTTTGATCTTGTGATTTCGTCCATTTGCTTTAGCTACTCTCCATTCAAGGGCAAGTATCAGAGTCTCTTCTGATATCTGTTTTGGTCTTTTCTTCCTTTTCTGTCTTTTTAATGACCCTTTGCTTTCTTCATGGATGATGTTCTTGATGTCATCCCACAATTCATTTTTCAGTCATTGGTGTTTAATGCATAAAATCTATTCTTTAGGTGGCCACTACATTCAGGAGGAATATAATCAAGATAACACTTTGGTTCTTGTGGACTTGTTTTAATTGTCTTTAGCTTCAACTTGAACTTATATATGAACAGTTGATGGCCTGTTCCACAGTCAGTTTCTGGTCTTGTTTTGTCTGAAGACATTGAACTTCTCCAGCACCTCTTGCCACAGATGTTGTCAGTCTGATTCCTGTGTACTCCATCTCGTGAAGTTCACATATATAGACATCATTCAAGTTCTTGAAAAAGGGTATTTGCAACAAATAAGTCATTTGTCTTGCAAAATTCTATCATGCAATCTCCACCATTATTTATATCACCAAGGCCATATTTTCCAACTACCAGTGATTCTTTTTTTGTTTCCAACTTTCACATTCCAATCACCAGTGATAACCAACACATCTTGATTACATATTTGGTCAATTTCAGACAGCAGAGGTTCATGTAAGAATCTTCAATTTCCTCATCTTTGACTTTGGTGGTTATTGTGTAAATTTGAAAAATAGTAATATTAACTGGTCTTCTTTGTAGGTATGTGGATATTATCCTATCACTGACAGCATTGTACTTCATGATAGATCTTGAAACATTTTTTGTGACAATGAATGCCATGCCATTCATCTTCAGTTTGTCATTCTAGGCATAGTAACTCAAATGGTTTTCTTATTCAGAATGGCCAAAAACAGTCCATTTCAACTCACTAATACCTGGGATATTGAAGTGTATGCATTCCATTTAATTTTTGACAACTTCCAATTTTCCTATTTTTATACTTCGTACATTCCACATTCCAATTATTAGTGGATATTTTCAGCTTTTTCTTCCCATTTTGAGTCATGCCATATATTTGTACTTCTCAATAATTACAGATCTGACAAGGGACTTATCTCTAAAATTTATAGAAAACTCCAACACCTCAACAACAAAAAGACAAACAATCCAATTAAAAAAATGGGAGAAGACATGAATAGACACTTCACCAAAGAGGATATTCAGGTGGCAAGCAAATACTTGTGGAAATGCTTACAATCATTAGCCATCAGAGTTAGCCATCAGAGTGATGCAAATCTAAACAGCAATGAGATACCATCTCACCCCAGCACTAATGGCAAAGTTCAACAGGACAGAAAATAACAAATGCTGGCAAGGATGTGGAGAGATGGGGACTCTCATACACTGCTGGTGGGACTACAAAATGATACAATGAGTGTAGAAAACAGTATAGCAATTCCTTGGAAGGCTTGAATTGGAAATAACATTTGACCCAGCAATCCCATTACTAGGTATATAACCTAAAGAAATGAGAGCCAGGACAAGAACAGATATATGAATGCCCGTGTTCATTGCAGCACTATTTATAATAGCAAAAAGATGGAAACAATCTACGTGCCCATGAACAGATGAATGAATAACCAAACTGTGGTACATACACGCAATGGAAATACTGTGCAACACTAAAGATAATGTAGAATCTGCAAAACACTGCATAATGTGGATGAACTTGGATTACATTATGCTGAGTGAAATAAGTCAATCACAGAAGGACAAATATATTATTAGTTCATTATTGTAAAAATTCAAGGAAATGTTTACATATAAAAGGAATCTTTTTTTGTTGGTTACACAAGGGTGGGAGGGGAGGGGAGGAAATAGTGCAAAAAAAAATTACATTGACTCGTGCCACTTTTTTGTGTTTTGTATATTTCACTGTACATACATTATAGTTCAATAAAATGTTTTAAAAAAAAAATGTTTGCAACAGTATATTGACAGAGAAATTCCAGAAATGCAAGTTGGATTCAGAAGAGGATGTGGAACCAGGGATATCATAGCTGATGTTAGGTGGATCTTCGCTCAAAACAAAGAATGCCAGAAAGATGTTTACTTATGTTTTATTGACCATACAAAAGCATTTGATTGTGTGGATTATAGCAAATTATGGACAACATTGAGAAGAATGGGAATTACAGAACACTTGATTGTACTCATGAGGAACCTGTACATAGACCAGAAGGCTGTTGTTCAAACAGAACAAGGGGACACTGCATGGCTTAAAATCAAGAAGGGAGTGCCTCAGGGTTGTATCCTTTCACCATACTTATTCAATCTATATGCTGGACAAATAATCCAAGAAGCTGGATTATATGAAGAAAAACATGGCATCAAGATTGGAGGAAGAATCATTAACAACCTGCCATACACAGATGACACAACTTTGCTTGCTGAAAGTGAGGATGATTTGAAGCATTTACTGATGAAGATAAAAGACTACAGTCTGCAGTATGGATTACATCTCAAATAAAGAAAGCAAAAATCCTCACAACTGGTCCAATAAATAGCTCCACATTGGATGGAGAAAAGTTTGAAGTTGTCAAGGATTTCATATTACTTGCTTCTGCAATCAACACCAATGGAAGCAGCAGTCAAGACATTAGACAACATATTGCATTGGGAAAATCTGCAAAGGACTTCTTTCAAGTGATGAAGAGTGAAGATGTCTCCTTGAAGAATAACGTGTACCTAACCCAAGCCATGGTATTTTCAATCGCCTCTTATGCATGTGAGAGCTGGACAATTAATAAGGAAGACCAAAGAGTTGATGCTTTTGAGTTGTGGTACTGGAGAAGAATGCTATGAGTACCATAGACTGCTAAGAGGACTAACAAATCTGTCCTGGAAGAATTGCAGCCAGAATGCTCCTTGGAAGGAAGAATGGTCAGAATTTGTCTCACCTACTTTGGTCATGTTGTCAAAAGGAACCATTTCCTGGAGAAGGATGTCATGCTTGATAATGAAAAAGAAGGCCTTCATTGATATGGATTGGCACAATGGCTGTAATGATGGGCTCAGGTATGGGCTCAGGTATACCACGGATCATGAGGCTTGCACAGGACTGGGCAGTGAGTGTTTCATTCTGCTGTGCATAGGGTCATTATGAGTTAAGGATGACTTCATGACACCTAACATCAACAACAAAGGATAGATTTGGTTGAAGCTATTCTTACATGTGTATTTGTACTACATAAAGATCCATATACATTACAGAAGTAAAAAGTTACAAGGTTGAAGTGGCTTCTCAGAGACAACAAAACACCTTGAAGGAAAGAGTCACAGGGCTTGTGGGCTTGAGATCATGGTCTCAGGGATATTAGGTTTAATTGGCACAATGTAAAATAAAAATCTTGTTCTACATCCTATTTTAGCAAGTAGCAACTGGGGTCTTAAAAAGCTAAGACATAACTATTGGTGTCCTCTAGTCTGGACAAAGAAGACTAAAGAAAATCAAAGTCATAGGAAACAATTAGTTCAAGGATATGATACACCATGGGGACCTCAGCCTTCATGACCCTGAGACCAGAAGAACTAGATGGTGCCCAGCTACCAATGCAACTACTCAGAAAAGTATCAAAATAGGAGGTCCTGGATAGAGCGGGAGGAAAATTGTGGAACAAAACTCAAAAACACAAAGATGACCAGAATTACTGGTTGGACAGAGTGGGGTAGAACTCTTGAGACTAGGATGCTGGATTATTCTGTGGGCCTGGAAATGGACTCACTTCCATGGATTAGTTTGCAGCCCAACAGTAAAAAGGCCTACAAGCAAAAACCTACCCTAGTGAGATGCATCCATTAGATCAGTCAACCATGACACATCAGAATGGCAGCATTTGCATAGAAGGAAAGCTGGACAGACAGGAATGCATAGATAAGAAGGGGAAAAGGATGAGGTAGTCACAGGGAGGAGATGAAAGGAGAGCTTTATATTGTTGGGATTGTAATGGGGGCCTTGAAACTAAATGTGCATAAACGGTTGAGAGTAAAACAAACCTTTATAAATTTGCACCCAAATCACAATAAAATTTTTTTTTAAAAAAAAATCTAATTAAGAGAAGCTATAATTCTAGAGTGCTATATGAATGTATCAGAAGGAAGATGAGGTAATCTACTTCCGTAGTGATACTGCCTCGGAAACCCAAGGAGGGGTCACTATGAGTCGGGTCCGACTTGACGGCACATAACAACAACAACAATATGAATGTAAGAAGGATCTCTGTTGACTGTGATTAAAGCATTGGGCTGCTAACCAAAACGTTGGCAGTTCAAACCCACCAGCTGCTTTCCAGGAGAAAGATAAGGTGGTCTGCTTCTGTAAAGATCTACAACCTTGGAAACCCCATGGGACAGTTCTACTCCACCTATAAGGTTGCAATAAGCAGAATTGACTCAATGGCAATGGGTTTGGTCTTGTTTATGTGAATGTGATACTTTGGTGATGGTGGTGGTTGTGTGCTATAATCTTTATGGAAGCAGATAGCCAGCTCTTTTCTCCCACAAAGTCACTGGTAGGTTCAAACCACTGACTTTTCATTTAGCAGCCAATTTTCATTTAACCACTGTGCCACAAGGGTTCCCCATAAAGATTACCGTCTTGGAATCCCTATGAAGCAGTTCTACTCTGTCCTATTGGGTCACTGTCAGTCAGAATCTACTCAGTCAAAATGAGTTTTTGTTTTTTGTCTTTGTGGTGTAGACAATGTAATCTTAGGGGTGAGTGTCTTCCCCTCTACATGCACATCCTTGAACTTTTTTACAGGCTTTCAGTTACTACACCTGAAAGTTTGACTTCATATGACTCCCTCCTGCTTCCTGACACCCCCAGGACTTGATCTCATTAGCACTGATCATTACAACAGACTTTCCCCACTTCACACCTATTAAAATTTGCCTGCCTTATTCACTTAGAAGTTTGAGTGTACAGCAACCTAATAAATGAATTTAAGAAAATGGTAATGGTGTATGCAACCCTACCAGAGAGCCTCTTCATTTAATTCAGAAAATTATAATGCCTTAATTAATAGCAGATGATGTTGTATGGCATCTAGTTGATTCTGACTCCTGGAAACCCTATAGGACAGAACAGAAATGCTTTGTAAAGTTTTCTAGACTGTAGTCATTATGGGAGCAGATTGCCACATCTTTTCCTCCACAGGCTGGTGGGTTCAAGCCACCAAAATTTTGGTTAGCAACAGATCACTTAATCACTGCAATATCAGGGGGCCTCATAGGAGATATATTAGAAACAATATTCCTTTACATTTTTAGCATTATCCAAAAAGAAGACTCAAAAGTATGGTGTTTGGGGAGAAAGGAACTTTTCTCAAACCTGAAGTCTACTACCTGTATGGTATTTAGCCTCTAGTGTTTGCTCTCCAATTTTGTATTCAAAATTGATTTTGCTTTGGAAGAAAATCCTATATTCACTCTTGGCCTGTAAAGATAAGGTGGTCGTGGGACTTGGTCCCAGCAACCAGCGCATTGAATATTCTTACCCTTAGTAATTAGTTTATATAAGGAAATATGGTCAGTCAGAAATAATCCCTAGACTCTTGCTGGAAAACTTGTAAGAATTCATACTTTTCTGCTGGATCACCAAACCCACTGTTGAGTTGATTCTGACTTACAATGACTCTGTAGGACAGAGTAGAACTGACCTATAGCATTTCTAAGGCTGTGAATCTTTACAGAAGCAAACTGCCTCATGTTTTTCCCACTCAGTGGCTGGTAGGTTTGAACTGCCAACCTTCTGGTTAGCAACCTAATACTTCAACCACTGGACCGCCAGATCTACTTTCTGTTGAATTGAGACCTGAAAAAAATGTTATTATGGTGCATCTGGAATCCACAATGCTACCACATGCCACCTGAGTATAACATCAGTATAGGAAGGAACAAAGCCTAGATAACGAGGAACAATGTAGGATTATCATCTCACAAAGCCCAGGACAAATGATGCCTAAAGTAAGACCAATACCTGGGCTTTTTTGTATTCAAAATTGATTTTGCTTTGGAAGAAAATCCTATATTCACTCTTTGTCACTTGCAACCAAAATAGTGCTAAGTGATACAGGAGCATATAGATGAACTTCACTGGTACATAATTCATCTCTGATAAAGGAGATTATGGGTCTCAAGAGAAGTTCTGATAATACCAGTGAGAATTCTTTATACCTTAAAGTCTAGAACCTGATACTATTGGTCTCTTTTTTCCCTTTCTCTGATAGTGTAGGATATGCATAGGAAAGAGCAAACTGTTTCAGTATGGAGGAATCACAGTGATCAAAGTTGTGATTTGAGATAAAGAATGTAGGTTCCTAAATGCAAATCTGATTTGGGTAACTATTCATGTCACCTCCTTGACCTGGGCTTTATACTTATATCTGGTACACAGCTTTAGTCTGAGGCAGAAAATCAATCCTATTGTACCGTGTGACTCTTATTATATTTGCTGTTGTTGTTAGGTGCTGTCAAGTTGGTTCCCACTTAATGTGACCCTACATGCAAAAGAATGTAACACTGCCCAGTTCTGTGCTGTCCTGATAATTGCTGCTGTAGTTAAGCCCATTGTAGTTTCTTGTCAGTTCATCTCATTGAAGGATTTCCCCTTTTTTGTTGACTCCTTACTTTTCCAAGCATGATGTCCTTCTCCAGGGACTGGTTCCTCTTGATAACATTTCCAAAGTACATGAGGTGAAATTTCACTCTCTTTACTCCAAAGGAGTGTTCTGGTTGTGATTTATATTGTTGTTGTTAGGTGCAGTCTTGTCAACTCTGACTCAGAGTGACCATATGTACAACAGAACAAAACATTGCCCAGTCCTTCACTGTCCTCACAAACCGTGCTAGCCTTGAGCCCACTGTTGTAGCCACTGTGGCAATCCATCTTGTTGAGAGTCCTTATAATAAACACAATGTATGTAATTTATATTAAAGCAAGGAAGAAGGAAATAAATAAGCAAAAGTACATAGCTCTCCATTTCTTAAAAAAATGTATTTTGTCCTTTTGATTTGACTTACCACTTTCAACAAGTTATTGCCAACAGGACAAAAGGCAAATGAGACCAGAAAAATACCCACAACTTGACATGCTTCCAGTGATCAAATGTAAACAAGTTTTTGCTGAACACAATTGTCAGAGATAAATAGACTTGTTCTTCAATTGATTGTTAATTAACATCATATCTTAATGAAAGCAGCATCTGTTTTCTCCTATCTCTTACAGATCATTAAGGTTAAAATACAACACAATCTGGATTCTCATTGAAACCACTTTAATTAAATAATTCTGTCTTAAAATTTTTATTAATATGAATCTGTTATATAAAAATTTTTAGAAAGTTGTTTGTGTTTCAAATACAAAGTCATAATTTGGAACTTTTATTTGATGTGAGATATTTTATTTTCCTAAGCCTTTATATATCTGACAGTTCATAGTCTGTCCTCTCTTTCTCTTACAGAAATTGGTAAACCCAGAGAAAAAGAAAGTTTCATGAAATCAATCTATTCTGCTCTACTCTCTCTCATCAGATGATTCTTGAAGTAAACATGTATAATTTAGTGCATAGGATGTAAATATGCTCATGGAATTTTTCTCTCTTATGGAAAATGTGTATCTATCATCTCTCTATCATCTCTCTTTCTCTCTTTCTTATCTATTGTTGTTGATGCTGTAGTATACCAAACTATCTTTACAATAATTTAGAGAATATGATTAAAGGAAAACATTCTGATTGACATAGTATTTAGAAATAAATTTAGTTTTGCCCTACTAGAGAGATAATTCCCAAATGTTGAAAATGTTTTGGATAATATTTTTTTTTTTCTCTAAAATGTTTCTATACTTGGGAATGGGTGAAGATCACAGTACTTTTACTTCTCACTTATGGACATGGTTAAGTTCCAAAGACCAGGTCGTTGTGCAAAAATTGAAGATTACCACATCAGAGCACCAAAGGGATTATAATTAGATCATTATAAAATTGCCAAATTATATCATTATATAACTGTCAAACCACTGAGAATCATGGCCTAGTCATGATAACGTATAATATTAACCATCATAGCCATTGTTACTCTCACCTTACACCTCAGCATTCTGCCATATGTATGCCATTAATGCACAAAATACTCAGATAGTAGGTTTTTTACTATGCTCATAAATGCGAAATGTCAGATAACAAGATATTCAATAAATGAGATGTCAGTTTATGTGCCCTATTTCACACCAAGACAAACCTCATTGAGTTTGCAGTATTGTCCCATTGGGTTGGCTATAAGGACAGTAATGTCATCTCTAATGAGTGCTCTGATTGTTACAGTTAACTTTGTTACCACCTGAAATTAAGAATATTGCTTAATCATTTTACACGTACAGTAAATTACAAATAAGCCAAAAACCAAAGCTGTTGCCCTTGAATCAATTTTGGCTCATAGTGATGCTATAGCAGAGCATAGAACTGTGCTATAAATTATCCAAGTGTATAATATTTAGGTAAGCAGATTGCCACGCCTTTCTCTCCCAGAGTGGCTAGTGGATTTGAACCACCAACCTTTTCTTAGCAACTGAGAGCTTTAACAATTGCACCACCAGGGCTCCTAAATTACAAATGGATGCTGCTGATTTTATATAAATTTATTTTAATGCTCTACCTCCTAACACCAAAGAAACAGGCTTGTAAGCAATAAGGTAATAACATAGCTGACCCCAAATTTTAAACAAAGATAAAGGTAAAATGGATAATTTACCTTTAAAGGGAGTATGTGAACTATGAAATAAAATATGGGATATTCTGCTGATCTGAAAGAGTTAATTTAAGTAGCTACTCAAATCATTCTTTCCATTCTCATGGTCTCCTGGCATATTATCTCTATTTCCTTAAACCTAATGACTATGTGATTTATAAAATAAAGTAGGAAGATTTTCAGAATGAAAAAACAAACAAACTCACTGCCATCAAGTTGAATCTGACTCATAGCAACCCTCCTGGGTCTTCCAAGGTGGCATCAATATGGAAGTAGATAATCCAATCTTCCTTTAGAGTAGTGGCTTGTGGGTTTGAACTGCCAGCCTTCTGGTTATCAGACACATGCCTTAGGTGCTACGCTACCAGAACTCCTTTTCAGAATGAAAGAGGATGCTATTAATAAATATACCAGAACATCTGGCATATACTAGAGTGGAGCTGGCAAAATAGAATATATGTTCACCCTAATTATACTACTTAAATGATCTTCATTAAGATGAGCACTCCTTATATGCCAGATACTAGATAGCCCCCTAGAGCCAGGAAAGGGAGGGCCCAGGAGTGGCCTCAGGAACCTCAGGAGCAGCAGGATATCCAGGTTATAAGGGGAAGGTTGCAAGGCTAGGCCCTACGCTCTCTAGAGCCAGGAAAAGGAGGAACTAGGAGCAGCTGGGGACCACAGAGTGGCAGCTTTCAGGTAGGAATTAGGTAAGAGGAGGGTGCAGAGGTTTCCTACAGCTAAGGGAAACAAACTTGTCTGTCAGTTTGTCATCCTGTGAGGCTTGTACATTGCTGTAAGGCTTGAGGCTGTGCCACTTGTGTTTCAGACACCAGCAGAGTTGAACATGGTGCACAGGTTTCAACACAGACTACAGACTAAGACAGACTAGGAAGAAAGGAGAGGCCATGCACTTCTCAAAAATTTGCCAGGGAAAACCTTATGAATAGCAGGGACACACTGCCTGATACATTACTAGGCAACTTTATGAATAGCTTGGAAACATTGTCCAACAGTGCAGGAAGACTAGCCCCTTGGGTTGGAAGGCACTCAAAATAGAACTGGGAAAGAGCTGCCTCATTAGAGTAGAACCAACCTTAATGATATGGATAAAGTCTTTCAGGACCTCCATGTGCTGATGTGGCATGACTCAAATGGAGGAGAAACAGCTGCAAACATCCATTAATAATTGGAACATGGAATGTATGGGGTATGAATCTAGGAAAATTGGAAGTTGTCAAAAAAGAAATGGAACACATAAAGATCAATATCCTTGGGATTAGTGAGCTGAAATGGACTGGTTTGGGCCATTTTGAATCAGACAACCATATGATCTACTATGACGGGAATGAGAGTTTAAAGAGGAATGACGTGGCATTCATCATCATAAAAGATGTTTCAAGATCTGTGCTGAAGTACAATGCTGTCAGGGATAGGGTAATATCCATATGCTACAAGGAAGATCAGTTAACATGACTATTATTCAAATTTATACACCAACAACCAAATGAAAAGATGACGAAAATGAAGATTTTTATCAACTTCTGCAGTATGAAATTGAACGAACATGCAATCAAGATGTGTTGCTTAACACTGGTGATTGGAATGCAAAAGTTGGAAACAAAGAAGAATCACCAATAGTTGGAAAATTTGCCCTTGGTGACAGAAATAACGCTGGAGATTGCATGATAGAATTTTGCAAGAAGAATGACTTAATGAATTCAAAGACCTTTTTCCAACAACACAAACAGAGGTTATACACATGGACTTCACCAGATAGAGTGCACAGGAATCAGCTTGACTACATCTGTGACAAAAGGCAATGGAAAAGCTCAATATCTTCAGCCAAAACAAGGCCAGGAGCCGATTGTGGAACAGACTATCAATTGCTCATATGCAAGTTCAACTTGAAGTTGAAGACAATTTTAAAAAGTCCACAACAGTCAAACTATGATCTTGAATATATCCCTCTTGAATTTAGAGACCATCTAAAGAATAGATTTGATGCATTGAATGCCAATGACCAAAAACCAGAATTGTGGGATGACATCATGAGCATCATCCATGAAGAAAGCAAGAGATCACTAAAAATATGAGAAAGAAAGAAAAGACCAAAATGGATGTTGGAAGAGACTCCAAAATTTGCCCTTGAGTGAAGAGTTGTTGTTATTGTTATGTGCCATCAAATCAGACCTGATTCATAGCGACCCATCCTTGGGTTTCCAAGGAAGTATCACCATGAAAGTAGATTGCCCAACCTTCTTTACGAGGACTGTCTGGTGGGTTTGAACCACCAGCCTTCTGGTTAGCAGTCAAGTGCCTTAGGCACTATGCTACCAGAGCTCCTAGAGTGAAGAGTAGTTAAAGCAATGGAAGAAACAGCAGTATAAAAGAGCTGAACAGAAGATTTCAAAAGAGCAGCTCGAGCAGACAAAGCCAATTACTATAATGAAATGTGCAAAGACCTGGAGTTAGAAAACCAAAAGGGAAGAACACTGTTGGCATTTCTGAAGTTGAAAGAAATGAAGAAAAAATTTAAACCTTAAGTTGCAATATTGAAAGTTTTTATGGACAAAATATTGAATGATGCAGGAAGCATCAAAAGAAGATGGAAGGAATACACAGAGTCACTGTACCAAAAAAAAAAGTCAATGTTCATCCATTTCAGGAGGTGACATATGTTCAAGAACCAATGGTATTGAGGGAAGAAGTCAAAGCTGCACTGAGGGAATTGGCAAAGAACAAGGCTCCAGGAATTGATGGAATACCCATTGAGATATTTCAACATGGAGATGCCCCACTGGAGGCACTCACTCAGCTATGCCAAGAGATTTGGAAAACAGCTACCTGGGCAACTATCTGGAAGAAATCCATATTTGTGCCCATTCCAAAGAAAGGTGATCCCACAGAATGTGGAAATTATTGAACAATATCATTAATATCGTATGCAAGTAAAATCTTACTGAAGATAGAAGATATACGGTTGCAGCAGTATATTGACAGAGAACTTCCAGAGGTGCAGGCTG
Source organism: Orycteropus afer afer (assembly GCF_000298275.1). Classification (NCBI taxonomy): domain Eukaryota; kingdom Metazoa; phylum Chordata; class Mammalia; order Tubulidentata; family Orycteropodidae; genus Orycteropus; species Orycteropus afer. The sequence goes on along the minus strand of NW_006921747.1, from coordinate 2,142,478 downwards.
GATTCAGAAGAGGACATGGAATGAAGGATATCATTGCTGATGTCAGATGGATCTTGGCTCAATGTAAAGAATACCAGAAAGATGTTTACTTTTGTTTTATTGACTATGCAAAAGTATTTGATTGTGTGGATCATAACAAATTGTGGATAACATTGAGAAGAATGGGAATTCTTCTGTAATGACATAGACCAGGAGCCTGTCATTCAAACAGAAAAAGGAAACACTGCTTGGTTTAAAATGAAGAAGGGAATGCCTCAGGGTTGTATCCTTTCACTATACCTGTTCAATCTGTATGCTAAGCAAATAATCCAAGGCGCTGGACAATATGAAGAAGAACATGACATCAGGATTGGAGGGTGAATCATTAACAACCTGCGATACTCTGATGACACAACTTTGCTTGCTGAAAGTGAGGATGACTTGAAGTACTTACTGGTGAAGACTGAAGAGTGCAGTCTGCAGTATGGATTACATCTCAATATAAAGAAAACAAAAATCCTCACAACTGGAGCTATAAGCAGCATTGCGATAAATGGAGAAAAGATTGAAATTGTCAAAGACTTCACATTGCTTGATTCTACAATCGATGCCAATGGAAGCAGCAGTCAGGACATCAAACAGGTATAGCACTGGGAAAATCAGCTGCAAAGGACCTCTTTCAAGTGCTGAAGAGCAAAGATGTCTCCTTGAGGACTAAGGTGCACCTGACAGACACAAGCCATGGTATTTTCAGTCACCTCATATGCATGTCAGGGAGCTCTGGTAGCATAGTGGCTAAGTCACTTGCCTGCTAACCAGAAGGCTGGCAGTTCAAACCCACCAGCCACTCCTCGGAAGGAAGGTTGGGC
>NW_006921747.1:2140603-2141496 GCF_000298275.1 Orycteropus afer afer | reverse complement strand
CGGCCAGACTTCATCTCACATACTTTGGTCATCTTGTCAGAAAGGACTATTCCTTGGAGAAGGATGTCATGCTTGGTAAGGTGGAGGGTCGATGAAAGAAGGGAAGGCCCTCAACGAGGTGGATTGTCATGGCAGCGGTGGTGATGGGCTCAAGTGTAGCAAGAATTGTGGAGCTGGCTCGGGACCGGGCGGTGTTTCATTCTGCTGTGCATAGGGTCACTATGAATCAGAGACGACTCAATGGCACTTAACAATAACAATAACAACAAGATAGCATGGTGCCTGAGGCACTTGACTGCTAACTAGAAGGCTGGAGGTTCACACCCACCTGCCACTCCTGGGAAGGAAGGTTCAGCAATCTACTTCCGAAGTGATACCACCTCGGAAACCCAAAGAGGGGTCTCTATGTGTCTGGTCTGACTCAATGGCACATAACAACAAGAGATGCAATGTTGTAGCAGTTAAGGTTGTGTATTAATTGGCAGGGACTGGTTTTGAGTGTCTGGGCAGCTGGATAGTTATTCCCCATGATTAGACTAGTAATGCATTCTATGGTGGAATCTACTGTGAGGGCAAGGGGCCTTCACTCAGCCCCTAAAGCTGGCGCTTTGAACTGGGACTTCAAGTCTCTTAAACTGTAAGACAATAAATCCCTTTTTGTTAAAGCCACTCACTTGTAGTATGTCTGATACAGTAGCACTAGAGAACCAAAACAAAGGTAAAAATGAGTCCTTGCCTTTGAGTAGATTATGATGGGGTGAGGAAGTTTACAACCAAGAAAATACCCAAGGGTGTAAGGAAGGCCTAGTAAAGATTAAGATGATTTTACTTTTTTATTTTGTATATGTGATGTCACATTTTTGTTGTTGTTGTTGTTAAGTGCCGTCGAGTCG
>NW_006921747.1:2098196-2139682 GCF_000298275.1 Orycteropus afer afer | reverse complement strand
AGCCTCCTGGTCAAGGTACAGATTCCTCATGAGTACAATCAAGTGCTCGGGAATTCCCATTCTTCTCAATGTTATCCATAACTTGTCATGATCAACACAATCAAATGCCTTTGCATAGTCAATAAATTTGGTGAAGTAATATAACCTGTAGCCTTCTATGTTGTTGTTATGTACTGTCGAGTTGGACCTGACTCATAGTGACCCCTCCTTGGGTTTCTGAGGCAGTATCACTACGGAAGTAGATTGCTCCATCTTCCTTCCAAGTAGGCTTCCATAGTAGGTGTTTTTAGACTATCTAGATTCTCCTCACTAGATGGGACATCCACCTGCCCACAGTGTTAGCTGCTTATGGCTCACAGCTGTCAGCAGTCTCTGAACTTAGTGCCTAAGACACATAACTGCTAACCAGAAGGCTGGCGGTTCAAACTCACCAGCCACTCCTCAGAAGGAAGATGGGGCAATCTACTTCAATAGTGATACTGCCTCAGAAACCCTAGGAGGGGTTGCTATGAGTCAGGTCCAACTCGACGGCACATAACAACAACAACAACCCTTGGGTTACAAATGTATCAAGCCATCTCCCTTTGGATAAGGCCAATGTTAACATTTATGTGATATAGTCTATATGGCTCTTGAGTGCTTGAAATATGGCTAGAAACTGAGTATTTAATTTTAATTAATGCAGATTTAAATGTCACATGTGGCTAGTGGCATATATCTATAGTTAAATGTGCAGAGTCAGGCTTTGCCAGTGGCTAAAATGACCCTCAGGACCACAGAAAGCCAAGAGCCTTTATTCAAACTGAGACTCAACTGTGGTTTGGTTCCTCGTGTGTTGTGATCCTAAAAAGTCAGTGGCATTCAGCCTATTTCATAGTATTATTAATCGAAATTTGGAGTTGCTTCTTTTGCTGTTATAGGCTCATGGAAGAAATCTTCCTGCAGTGCTCTCCAGAAACTTCTGAATGACTCTTTAGGGTTTGTTCTGGACAGGAGATGACATTTCTACTGTAGAGCAAAGTCATTCTGAGTGGTGGCCTGGTGTTGTAAAGATGTGGGGTCTGCTTTGAGATCCTCTTTAATTCCTAGTGTCATTCTATTTTGAGTCTGGGCCCAATGGGCCATCTTTCATTTGCCATTGAAGAATTAAATTTGATACAGTGCAAAGTTGGGGATGAGAAAACTTAAAAAGAAACAATCTATTAGTTTTGAAGCTAAAGAAACTTTCCTTCTACAGATTTGTACTGAAGGTTGAGTAGATGAATATGAAAATAGAGTTTCTTCACTAGAAAGAGAAATTCTGTTTTTTACTGCAATGAGTTTGGAAAATGCTTTGGAAATAAAACCATTGTGGTAGTTATTTGTGTGTCAACCTGGCTGGGCCTGGTTGAGTGGCTGGACAGCTGGTGGTAGTTATTCCCCATGATGAAACTGGCAATCGACTCCATGGTGGGATCTACCACAAGCAGCTGGGTAGCTGCCTTTGGGATGTGGTCTGCTTCCTGTATATAAGGAGAAGCCTTGGGAATGGTTTCTAGCTTATGACATGCTTGTACCCTGAATGTAACCATGTCATTGTTCAGCAGCCTGCCATGCTGTGCCTACCTGGGGACTTACAATGGACTTGAATTAATGGCCTGCTGTGTGGGTTGGTAATATAGGGACTATGCCTTATTACTTATCAAACTTGGGCTTGGCAGCCTCAGCAGCCAGCAGCTGTCTGAGTGAAGAAATGCTTCTAGCTCCAGTGGGCTGGAAGCTGGAGGTAGAGCTGAAGCCCAAGGCTGAGAGGCTTTCACCCAGCCTCTAGAGCCTGGCACTTTGAACTTGGACTTACAGCTTCCAAACTCTAAGAGAATAAATTCCTGTTTGTTAAGGCCATCCTATTGTGATATATTCCTGTCAGAGCTGCACTAGGTAACCAGAACGACCACTGAAGTCATTGTGTGGGTATGTAGTATACAGGCCTTAAATCTTGGTTTTCATACCCACTTGCTTTGGTGTCTAGAGAAAATTATTTATCCTCTGAACCTGACTTTTCTCAATTGGGGCAGTTTCTAAGTGGTGGCACTTATTTCTGCTCAGCCTCTCTCACATGTTTTTTTTTTTTTTTCCCCCTTGAGGTTTAAGTATGTTATCAAAGTGTTTTTCTTACCTTATGTTTTTTTTTAAAAAAAATAAGAGATTATGCTCCTGTAACAACTTGTTGGAATGCCTTTGCTTACCCTTTATTATTGTTATATAGCGTTCATTGACCTTGATTTCAATAATCTACGATAGTTGTTGCAATTTCAAAAGGCGAAAGACACAGGCATGTAATTTAAATAAAGACAGTGGGCCGTGCAGAGATTGTGAACTATAATGGGTCCCCTCCTTAGAGGGGGCAGTCCTGCTTATTGTGAACATCAATATAAATATGGGTCCAAGATTGCCAGGTTTTTGTTTTTATTGTTGTTTTTTAAGATATTAAAGTCTGAACTCCAAAACATTGTGTGAGACAGACAAAGCATATTTATTGTCTACATTAGGGTGGCAGGTCATCAGTTTGCTTCCTTCTAAAATGATTTCACATGAATTATATTCAAGCATAAAATGCAATAAGGGAGAAAAAAAAGAGGAGGAAGTAAAGGGAATAGAATAAACTATTTTCTGATTATTGATGAGAATTAATTAAGAGCTATCAGACTGAATGCATTGCAAAGTGCTAACAAAATAGAAAACATCATCTCTGACCTGAAAAGCATATATAAGATCCTGGGGGTGTTGTACCTATCCATGGAGTCCTGGAGAATGATAAAGAGCCAAGACGTAATCAAATGTGAGATGGGTCAGTGGAGAACAGAGCCACTCCACGTGTCCTCTACAGACTGGCCCCCGACGGTGCCATTTGTTGCTAGCCAGCAATGAGATGAGGACTGAAATTTATTGAAAGGAAGTGCTTAGAAATTTTCATAGCCATTTGACAGAGTACTTGTGTGTCTGTTGAGTCTAATATAAAAGTGGGCCATGTATTTTGGAGGTCTTTGTGTTTTGCTTTGTTTCATTTTTCTTTGTAATTCACATTTTATTTTGCAAAAGTACTGATCAGTGACAGCTTGTGTGCAGGGCAATACTGATCCTTCAGCCCAGGTAAGTTGAGAAGCACAAATAAACAAAAAAAAAAAAAAAAAAAAAGCTGTCACAGTTGAGTCCATTCTGACTCATGGTAATCTATGTATTATGCAGTAGAAATGCTCCATAGGGTTTTCTGGGCTGTAATCTTTATGGAAGTAAATTGCCAGGCCTCTCTTCCACAGTGTGGCTGGGTGGGTTCAGAACACCAACCTTCAGGTTAGTAGTCTAGAACAAGGGGTCTTTTGACACACTAATGTTGTTCTTGTTAGGTGTTGTCGAGTCAGCTCCAACTCGTAGTGACACTATGTACAACAGAACAAAACACTGCTCAGTACTGCACCATGCTCATAATCCTTGCTATCCTTGAGCCCATCACTACAGCCACTGTGTAAATCCATCTCATTGAAGGTCTTCCTTTTTCTTGCTGACCTCTGTAAAGTAACAGAGCAGGATATACTTCTCCAGGGAATGGTCCTTCTGACAACATGACCAAAATAGGTGAGATGAACTCTGCCCATTCTTGCTTCCAAGGAACATTCTGGCTGTACTTCTTCTGGTATAGATTTGTTCACCACTTGTCTGTCAATTTGTCATACTGTAGCTTGCATGTTGTGAGGCTAGAGGCTATGTCACCAGTATTTCAAATACTGGCAGAGTCACCCATGGTAGGCAGGTTTCAGCATAGCTTTAGACTGAGACAGACTGGGAAGAAGGATGGGGCCATCCACTTCTGAAAAACTTGGCCGTGAAAATCTTATGAGTAGCAGTGAAACACCAATTGTTGTCGTTAGGTGCTGTCGAGTCATCTCTGACTCATAGCAATCCTGTGTATAGCAGGACAAAATACTGCCTGGTCCTGTGCCAGCTCCATGATCCTTGCTAAACCTGACCTCATAATTGTAGCCACTGCGTCATCCCACCCTGTTGAAAGCCTTCCCCTCCTTTTTTGACCCTTGACTTTACCAAGCATGATACCCTTCTTCAGGGAACAGTCCCTTCTGACAACATGACCAAAGTAGATGAGACAAAGTCTGACCATTCTCGCTTCCAAGGAGCATTCCTGCTGTACTTCTTCCAGGACAGATTTGTTAGTTCTTTTAGCAGTCCATGGTACTTTCAGTATTCTTTGCCAACACCACAACTCAAAAGCATTGACTGTTCTTCAGTCTTCCTTATTCATTGTCCAGCTCTCACATGCATATGGGGCAAGTGAAAATACCATGGCATATGTCAGGTGCACCGTAGTCTTCAAGGACATAGCTTTGTTCTTCAGCACCAGAAAGAGGTCTTTTGTAGCAGACTTGCCCAATGCTATAGGATGTCTGATATTTTGACTGCTGCTTCCATTGGTGGTGACTGTAGAACAAAGTAATATGAAGTCTTGGAGAAATTCAATCTTTTCTCTATTTATTGTGATGCTGCCTATTGGTCCAGTTGTGAAGATTTTTGTTTTCTTTACAATGAGATGCAATCCATATTGCAGACTGTAGTCTTCAATTTTCATCAGTAAGTGTTTCAAGTCATCCTCACTTTCAGCAATCAAAGTAGTGTCATCAGCATATCACAGGTTGCTCCAATGAGTCTTCCTCCAATCCTAATGCAATAACTCTTCTTCATATAGTCTAGTTTCTCAGATTATTTGCTCAGCCTACAGATTGCATAAGTATGGTGAAAGGATGCAACCCTGATGCACTCCCTTCCTGATTTCAAATCATGCAGTATCCCCTTGCTCTGTTTGAATGACAACCTCCTGGTCTGTGTACAGGTTCCTCATGAGTACAATTAAGTGTTCTGAAATTCTCATTCTTCTCAATGTTATCCATAATTTGTTATGATCCACACAATTGAATGATTTTGCATAGTTGATAAAACACAAATAAACATCCTTGTGCTATTTGCTTTTAGCCAAGATCCATCTGACATCAGCAGTGATATCCCTCATTCCACATTCCCTTCTGAATTCAGCTAGCATTTCTGGAAGTTCTGTGTCTGTATACTGCTGCAAACTCTTTTGAGTTAACTTTAGTAAGATTTTACTTATGTGCATTAGTAATGATATTATTTGATAATTTCTACATTCTGTGGGATCACCTTTCTTTGGAATGGATACAAATATGGATCACTTTCAGTCAGTTGGCCAGGTAGCCCTCTTCCAAATCTCTTGGCATAGCCAAGTGAGTACCTCTAGGGCAACATGAGTTTGCTGAAACATCTCAATGGGTATTCTGTCAATTGCTGGAGCCTTGTTTTTGCCACTTCTTCAGTGCAACTTCAACTTCTTCCTTTAGTACCATTGATTATTAATCATATGCCACCTCCTAAAATGGGTGAAAATCAACCAATTCTTTTTGATACAGTGATTCTATGTATTCCTTCCATCTTCCTTTGATCTTTCCTGCTTCTTTCAATTTATTGCCCATAGAATCTTTCAATATTGCAACTCGAGGCTTAAATTTTTCCTTCAGTTCTTTCAGCTTGAGAAATGCAGAGCATGTTCTTCCCTTTTAGTTCTCTAACTCCCAGTCTTTGCACATATCTTTATACTAATTGGTTTTGTCTTCTGGAGCTGCTCTTTGAAATCTTCTGTTCAGCTCTTTTATCTTGTTATTTCTTCTATTTGCTTTAGCTACTCTTCACTTAAGGGTAAGTTTTACAGTCTCTTGTGACATCTTTTGTGGTCTTTTCTTCCTTTCCTGTTTTTTTGTGACCTTCTGCTTTCTTCATGGATGATATTCTTGATGTCATCCCACAATTCTTCTGGTTTTCGGTCACTGGTGTTCAGTGCATCAAATCTATTCTTTAGATGTTCTCTAAATTCAGAAGGGATATATTCAATATCATATTTTGGTTATCATGGACTTGTTTTAATTGTCTTCAACCTCAGCTTAAACTTACATATGAGCAGTTGATGGTCTGTTCCACAGTCAGCTCCAGGCCTTGTTTTGGCTAAAGTTATTGAGCTTTTCCATTGCCTCTTGCCACAGATGTAGTCAATCTGATTCCTGTGTACTCTGGTGAAATCCATGTGGATAGCCACCATTTGTGTTGTTGAGAAAAGGTATTTGCAATGAATAAGTGGTTGGTCTTGCAAAATTCTATCATGCAATCTCCAGTGTTATTTCTATCACCAAGGCCAAATTTTCCAACTACCAGTGATTATTTTTTTTCCAACTTTTGCATTCTAAGCACCAACAATAATCAGCACATCTTGATTGCATGTTCAGTCAATTTCAGACTTTAGAAGTTGGTAAAAATTTTCGTTTTCCTCATCTTTGCCTGTGGTGGTTGGTGAGTAAAATTGAATAAAAGCAGTATTAACTGGCCTTCCTTATAGGCACATGAATATTATCCTATCACTGACAACATTGAACTTCAGGATCACTCTTGAAACATTTTTCTGTGATGATGAATGCCCCGGGATTCCTCTTCAGCTTATCATTCCCAGCATAGTAGATCATATGGTTGTCTGATTCAAAATGCCCCAAACTGGTACATTTCAGCTCACTAAAGCCTAGGATATTAAACTTTATGCGTTCCATTTCATTTTTGACAACTTCCAATTTTCCTACCTTCAAACTTTGTGCATTCCATGTTCAAATTATTAATGGATGTTTGCAGCTGTTTCTTCTCATTTTGAGTTGTGCCACAGCAACAAATGGACATTCTAAAAGTTCTACTTTATCCATATCATTAAGGTCTGTTCTATACTCTGATGAGGCAGTTCTTTCCCAGTTTTACTTTGAGTGCCTTCTGACCTGAGGGGCTCATCTTCCAGCACTGTATTTGACACTGTATTTGACAGGGCTATTCATAATGTTGTACAGTAATATATCAGACAGTGTTTCACTGATATTCATAAGGTTTTCCTTGACCGTTTATTTGAAAAGTGGATGGCCTCTTCCTTCTTCCAAGTCTATCTCAGTCTGGAAGCTCTGCTGAAACCCGTCTACCGGGGCAACCCTGCTGGCATTTGAAACACCAGTGGCACAGCTTCCAGTCTCACAACAACATGCGAGCCACCACAGCATGACAAACTGACAGATAAGTTCGTCTCCCTCTACCTCTTCTGGTCATCTTCCCTGGCTCCCACTTCCTGCCTGGGGCTCTCTCTCCTCTTATCTGTATCCGGCCATGGGCCCTGGCTTCCCTCTTCCCACTTGGGAGCTCTGTCTCCCCTTACCTGTGTCTGGCCATCTGCCCTGGCTTCCTGCTTCAGTATTTGAGACAACAGTATTTGAGAAGCTGGAAGTTGAATAATGTATTTTTAGATGGGGGTTGTTTGTTCTAGATTAATTTTCTATATGACTGGTTTCTTAAAAGTTATCAGAAAAACATCTTAAACTGGATTTTAGACAATTCCGTAAAGCTATGTCCCTGTGAGAGTCAGGGCATAAGCTGACAAAAATCAGAACACAGTAAGCTGTATTTAAAGGAAAACTTATCTAGTTACCTAGAAACCATTGAGAATTTAAGATCTGCTGAGAGTCTGGAATTTGAAAGTTGTGAGAAACTGACATTAAGCTACACTACCCTGATAATTCCAAAATGAAATAGCCATGGAAAAGTCATAGTTAGATCAAAATTTGGGGGAATTCTTAATTTATTTAACCAATTAATAAACAACAACAACAAAAAAACTCACTGCCATTGAATCGGATATGACTCTTTGTGAGCCCTCCTTGAGTTTACAAGGCGGTATCACTACGGAAGTAGATTACCCAACCAATTAATAGTATGGAAAATTGGTCATTCAGTGATTTGATTTCCAGTGAATCAACTTAATTACAAAATTAGAGAAAGCTTTGTTGAAAAGGTAAGGTAGGTCTCAAATTTCCTTCCTTGCCACTTTGGCATCGAAGGTGAATGACTCATTGTTGGCTTTCAGAAGATATTCATGCATCAAATGTAATGTATGGTCAGTAGCTAGGATTGAACAATTGGTTAGTTCCATGCTTCCCTGTGTAAATTTTTCTTTCATGAGGTCTTTTCCAACATTTTCTTCCATTCCTGTTTCTATTTTGGCACCATTTGTTATGACTTGTCATCTGAAGATTGGATATTTAATTACTCAATTGGGAAAGATCTGCTTTGTTTATTGAGGATGGAAATTCACACACAACCCTTTTCTCACTCACAGATGTTTATTGACTGCCTATTTGGTGCCAGTCCCTAAGCTAGTGGGTGCTGGAAACCCAAGTATGATGGCAGGAGAGAGGAGCAGTGGAAGCAGTAGAGAGGACTCCTCTGGAACATGTACTGTACTCCAAAACAGTCTTTTCCACTCTGTTTGCAGTAATTTAAGACCCTTAACATTCTTCTTTTGAATTATTTCATCTTAACATTGATTAGGTAGGCCAGAACAAGGAAGACGTCCATGCTTGGCATTGGATGAAGTGGACCGGCAGATCATGTGGCCCAGAGTGGATGTTGGTGCTCAAACAGAGAAAGAGAGCAGACTTGAACATGGTGACAAAAGCCAAGCACAGCATCCACAAAAAATCCCATATACAGATGTTCATAGAATCTCTATTTATAATAGCCAAAAACTGAAAACAACCCAGATATCCTTCAGTAGCTGTGTGGTTGGATGGTGATGCATCCTTATCTCAGAATACAACTCAGAAACAAAAAGGAACAAATTATTAATACAACAACATCTGGGACAAATCTCTATGGAATTAGGCTGAGTAAAAAAAGCTAGTTGGATCTTAAGGGTCACATACTTTCTGATTCCATTTATACAACATCCTTTAAATAACAGAATCATTGAAATGAAGAACTGATTAGTAGCTGCCAGCAGTTAGGGGAGGGGGAAACTGTGGAAGGAAGTTGTGTGTGATTATAAGAGGGCAATCTGAGGGAATTTGTAGTTATAGAAATGTTCTGTAGCTTAACTCCTGTGATACATCCATGAATTGACATATGATCAAATTGCATAGAAATAAATACACACACACACACATAAGTATGTGCATTACATGAGACATTTGAATAAGGTTGTTTAATTAAGTTATTGTCCATCTCTTGGATGTGATAGTATATTATTTTTTTGAAGGATGCTACCATTGGTGACATAGTGCCTAAGGCATTTGACTGCTAACCAGAAGGCTGGCGGTTCAAACCCACCAGCCACTCCTCAGAAGGAAGTTTGGGCAATCTACTTCCGTAGTGATACTGCCACAGAAACCCAAGGAGGGGTAACTATGAGTTGGATCCAACTCAATGGCAGTGAGTTTTTTTTACCATTAGGAGAAATTGAGTAAAAAGTATGAAGGAATTTTTTTTTTTTTTTAATTGTGATTTGGTTGAAAGTTTACAGAGCATATTCACTTTCTATACAGCAGCTCACATATACTTTGTCTCATGACATTGACTGAAATTCCCCACAGTTTAACACTTCCCACTTCCCCCCATAGTTACCTCTTCCCTGTGTCCTTGCCTCCATGCATTCCTGCCTCCTGAGCTGTCTTCCTGTGCATACACAGTGCTTCTATTCTCCCATGATTGTCCTCTCCAAGGAATGTATCTAACTAATGTAAGTGTTCAGCTCGTATGCTTGTCTTTTGTTTGGCTGGAAGCCACAGGAGTGGGTTCAATTCCAGATCTGAAGAACAGCTAGGGGCCATAATCTCAGTGGTTCCATCAGGCTTTATCAGACCAGCAAGCCTGGTCCCTTTTTTTAAATGATTTTGTGTTTTGTTCCACATTGTTCTTCCACTCTTTCCAAGATCTACATAGATTTCCCCTCCAACTGGTTGACAGTGGTAGCCAGGCACCATCTAGTTCTTCTGGTCCCATAGTTGTGTAGGCTGAGGATTGCATGGTATACCAGTGGTTTGGACTAATTGTTTCCATTCATTTTTGGTTTTCTTTATTCTTCTTTGCTCTGGACAAGGAGAGATCCATTGTTGAATCTAGATCACTGCTTGGAAGCTGTTAAGAGCTCACTCCCTACTCACCAAAGTAAGTTGTGGAACAATGTTTTTGTGTAGTGTGCTATGCTGATTGAGCTTCATTTCCCCTGGGGCTATGGTCCTAACCAACTACTTACTTCTCTGGGTAGCTGGCTGTAGCCAAGAAGTGACTACAACCTTGTACCTTGTCAGCTCTTCTATATACCTGGAAATTCTTTTTTTTTTTTTTTTTTTCATGTACACCTGAGTAGATCTTTACTTACGTTTTTTCTCTTCTCACTTTTTTTTTTTTTTTTTTAAATTGTGATTTTGGGGAAAATTTACAGAGGAATTAAGTTTCCATACAGCAGTTCACGTGCACTTTGTCTCATGAAATTGACTACAATTTACCCCAAAGCAACAGCTCCACTCCCACTGCCTCCTAATAGTTACCTCTTCCTTGTGTCCATCCCTCCATGCACTCCTGCCCCCTGAGTTGTCTCCTTGTGCATAAACATGATTTATGTTTATGTTTCTCCCTTGATTGTTCTCTCCAAGGAGTGTATCTACCTCAGGTAAATGTTCAACTCATATGCCTTTCTTTTGTTTGGCTGGAAGCCACAGGTGTATGTTCGATTCCAGACCTGATGAGCAGCTAGGGCCATAGTCTCAGTGGTTCCATCAGACTCTATCGGACCAGCAAACCTGGCCCCCCTTTTTTTTCCGAATGATTTTGAGTTTTGTTCCACATTGTTCTCCCTCTCTATTCAGGATATCCTATGTAGATTCCCCTCTGGGTGGTTGACAGTGGTAGCTGGGCACCATCTGGTTCTGGTCTCATAGTCATATAGGCTGTGGATCACATGGTGTACCAGTCAACAGGATTAATTGCTTTCATGATTCTTTGGTTTTCTTCATTCTTCTTTGCTCTGGATGAGGAGAGACCGATCATTACATCTAGTTGGCTGCTTGTAAGCTTTTCAGATCCCAGAAGCTACTCACCAAAGTAAGAGGTGGAACAATGTTTTGTGTAGTATATTATGCAAATTGAGCTCGATGTCCCAAGCCTACTCAGTCAACTACTCAGTCTCTCTGGGTAGCTGGCTATGATGAAGAAGTGACTAAAAACCTTGTCCCTTGTCAGCTCTACTATACACCTAGGAATTATTACAGAACATACAAATATACTTGTAGAAACATTGTCTATCAACCCTATACATGGTCATGAGCACCGCCTGCTCCCACGTAGACATACCTAATAGTTCAGCCTGTTCACCCATCTACCCACCCATATATCCATGTTTGCCTTCACTGACGCAGTACTGTATGTGCAAGAGTATTCATCTTTGTTGTCTGTACCTTCCATGCATCTCTCTATGTTTTCTTCTTCCTCAATGCCACTGTGTTGATTACTCACATTTGGTACATTGCTCTTCTCTTCACCCAAATCAGTACTTGTCTCTACCTATCTAGCAGTGTTCCCTCCCCTTCAGTTCCGCCCCTGGTGACCAACAAAGAAAATTTCCTTCCATATGAAGGATCTTTCAGTGTTACTTCTTATAATTGTGCACAAGAGTCTACAGTTACCTCAAAATAAAAATTTGTATTTAAAACAAAATAAAACAAACAAGAATACCAGCCAAGCAGAATAAACAGGACATCCATGGAGGAGGGCTCCCCAATGCAGGGAGTCATAATTGAGCTATGAAGGCTGTCTTCATAGGGATGTAGTGTTAGATCCTGAGTGGATGAAAAATTAGTCCATATTGAGGGGGGAGGAGGTGCAGTGATGCTTCACAGGATGTCAGAACCTGAGAGGCAGGATAAGGGTGAGGAGCTGGCAAGGGTCAGAGTGCAGGTTGAGAGAGTTATTCCCATGTAGGGGTGACTTGGTGAGGAAGGTATCCATGTAGGTGACAGGATGTTGGAGAGGTTCATTAACTCTGTGAGGGGGTTTGTGAAAGGATGTTAGAGCTGAGCAGGGGGACAAAGGTCCACACAAAGAGGCAGACTCTCATGAGGTGATGGAACCCAAGCAGTGTGAAGAGTGTGTCCATTTGTGAGAGTCTCTTGGAATGGAGGCTCAGGGTTCAAGGAAGATAAGAAAATTGTCCATACACAGGGGATTAGACCTCAGGCAAGGTACAGAGGGAATCCATGTGAAAAAACAGACTTGAAGGGTGATGGGAAGAACAGCCTGGAAAGCAGTGGCTAGATGTGTGATATGAAGTATGAAGGTTATTCGTGTCTAGGGAGAGGTTTGTGATGGTGTTGAGTGTTTGTTTATATTCAGGGAAATTCCCAAATATATAGGTATATTAAGGATAGTATGGTTTTTCACTGCTGGGGATGAGAGTTCAAAATAAGGTAAAGGGGAAAACTAAAATGTGATGTTAGACTGGTATTAGAAGTCATAGCATAAAAATATGCTATATTTTATATGTATGTACAATATATAAAATTATATGTACACATACATGTATTTATTACCTCAGTGTACTGGAATGGCCTGGGACCAAGGACATCCTGATAGCTCTATACACAAATAACACCCAGACCTTACCATTGTCTATTGAAAAGAACTAGAATTATGTGAAGAAATGGGCAATTCTAAAGCTGGGGAAAGGAAAATAGAAGTTGAGTGTAAAACATCTTATTTTGTCAAAAAAGCATGAGTGTGCTTATATAATGACGGGGACATACCACAAAGACACAGAAACTAGTTGGCTTGTACAGGACAAATCTATGACTATATGAACAACAAAATAGATGACAGTTACAATTTATAGCCCATTGAATAAAAAAATAACAATAAGTCCATAATTAATAAATTATCAAGTTTGAAGATGAGAAGCAAAGTACTACATGGTTTCAAAGTATCTTCCCTATACTATTTACTGATTTAAAACCATTACTTTATATCACAGAAACCTGGCAGAAACTCTGGTAATTACATCATCAAAGTCACAGTAAAGTGATGACAGGATACAGGCTGGAAGCGGGAATTTTAAAATTATAAAATGGTTATAAACAGTGTTGAACTTTGAAAAAAGTTTGAAAAGTTACAATAGTTCAATTCCTAGCTATTGATGGTTAGAAATATTAAGCAACCAATGAGACAAACAAACAAAAAAAAACTCACTGCCAACGACGTATCAATAAAACCAAACTTACTGTCATCGAGTTGGTCCCCACTCATAGCGACCCCTTCTTGGGTTTCTGAGGCGATATCTCTATGGAGCTCCAGTAGCATAGTGCCTGAGGCACTTGACTGCTAACCAGAGGCTGGTGGTTCAAACCCACCAGCCACTTCTTGGAAGGAATGTTGGACAATCTACTTCCATAGTGATATCAACTGGGAAACCCAAGGAGGGGTCGCTATGAGTCGGGTTGACTTGACGGCACATAACAACAACAATAACATCTCTACGGAAGTAGATTACCCAATCTTCCTTCCAAGGAGTGGCTGGTGGGTTGGAACTGCCAGCCTTCAGGTTAGCAGTCAAATGCTTTAGGCACTATGCTATCAGAGCTCCCCCAATGACCTATAGCCCTAGGCAAATCAGCTGCAAAAGATCTCTTTCAAGCTCTGAAGAGCAAAGATACACCTTGAAGACTAAGGTGTAACCCACACAAGCCATGGTATTTTCATTTGCCTCATATGCATGTGAGAGCTGGCAGTGTATAAAGAAGACCAAAGAAAAGTTGATGCTTTTGAGTTGTGGTGTTGGGGAAGAATAATAAATGTACCATAGACTGCTAAAAGAACTAACAAATTTGTCCTGGAAGAAGTATAGCCAGAACACTCCTTGAAAGCAAAAGTGGCCAGTTTTTGTCTCACCTGCTTTGGTCATGTTGTAAGAAGGGGCTATTCCTTAAAGAAGGATATCATGTTTGGTAAAGTGGAGAGGCAAAAAGGAAAGGGAAGGCCCTCAACAAGATGGATTGACACAGTGGCTACAGCAATGGGCTCAGGTATAGCAGGGATCGTGGAGCTGGTACAGGACTGGGAGGTGTTTTGTTCTACTGTACACAGGGTCACTGTGAGTTGGAGACAACTGGACAATGCCTAACAACAACAGAAGGCAATGAGTCAATTAGCATAAAACAAATTATGCATTGTAATTATTCATCTGTAATGTTACATTGTAGTATATATTATTTTATAATATGTAATAAAATTTCTCTTATTTCACATTGCTCTTTATGGAGAATTTCAATCATGTTGTTAGTGATAGGTGCTGTCAGTGGTCTCTGACTCATAGCAACAGTATATACAACAGAGCGAAACACTGCCTGGTCCTGTGCCAGCCTCATGATCTCTGCTATACCTGAGCCCATTGTTGCAGCCACTGGGTCAATTCATCTTGTTGAGGGCCTTCACCTTTTCTGTTGACTCTCCACTTTACCAAGTGTGATATCCTTCTCCAGAGAATGGTCCCTTCTGATAACATGACCGAAGTAGATGAGACGAAGTCCAGCCATTCTCACCTCCAAACAGCATTCTGGCTACACTTCCTCCAGGAAGTGTTAGTTCTTTTGGCAGTTCATGGTACTCTCAGTACTCCTTGACAACACCACAACTCAAAAGCATTGATGCTTCTTCAGTCTTCCTTATTCATTGTCCAGTTCTCATGCATATGAGGTGATTGAAAATACCATGGCTTGGGTTAGGCACACCATAGGTCTTCAAGGAGATGTCTTTGCTCTTTCAGCACTTGAGAGAGGTATTTTGCTTCAGATTTGCCCACTGCAATATATCATTTGATGTCTTGACTGCTGCTTCCATTGATGTTGATTGTAGGACTGAGTGATATGAAGTCTTTGACAACTTCAATCTTTTCTCCATTTATCATGATGCTGCCTATAGGTCCAGTTGTGAAGATTTTTGTTTTCTTTACATTGAGGTGTAATCCATACTGCAGACTGTAGTCTTCAATCTTCATCAGTAAGTCATCCTTACTTTCAGCAAGCAAAGTTGTATTGTCTGCATATCACAGGTTTTTAATAAGCCTTCCTCCAATCCAGATGCCACATTCTTCTTCATGCAGTCCAACTTCTCGGATTAATTACTCAGCATAAAGATTGAATGAATATGGTGAATTGACACAACCCTGACACACTCCTTTCCTGATTATAAACCATGATATCCCCTTGTTTTGTTCGAGTGGCAGCCTCCTGGTCTATCAACAGGTTCCTCAGGAGTACAATTAAGTGTTCTGGAATTCCTGTTATAATTTGTTATGATCCACACAATTGAATTATTTTGCATAGTCAATAAAACACAAGTAAACATCTTTCTTGGATTCTTTCCTTTCATCCAAGATCCATCTAACATCAGCTATGATATCCCTCATTCCATGACCTCTTCTGAATCCAGCTTGTATTTCTGGAAGTTCTCTTCCAATATACTGCTGCAACCATTTTTTAATTATATTCAGTAAGATTTTACTTGCATATTATATTAATGATATTGTTTGATAATTTCCACATTCTGTGAGATCACCTTTCTTTAGAATGGGTACAAATATGGACCTCTTCCAGTCAGTTCGCCATGTAGCTGTCTTCCAAATCTGGTGGCATAGCCAAGTGAGTACCTCCAATGCAGCATCTGTTTGTTGAAACATTTGTATTAGTATTCCATCAATTCCTGAAGCCTTGGTTTTTACCACTTCCCTCAGTTCAACTTCAACTTCTTCCTTCAATTCCATTGGTTCTTGATCATATGCCACCTCCTGATATGATTGAACATCAACCAATTATTTTTGGTATATTGACTCTGTGTATTCCTTCCATCTTCCTTTGATGTTTTCTGCATCATTGGGTACATTCCCCATAGAATGTTTCAATAACACAACTTAAGGCTTAAAATTTTTCTTCAGTTCTTTCAGCTTGAGAAATGCCAAGCATATTGTTCCCTTTTAGTTTTCTCACTCTAGGTTTTTTCACATTTCATTATAATAATTGACTTTGTCTTCTCTACTTGCTCTTTGAAATCTTCTGCTCAGCTCTTTTTTCTTATCATTTCTTCCATTTGCTTTAGCTACTCTTCACTCAAGGACAAGTTTCAGAGTCTCTTATGACATCTGTTTTGCCCTTTTTCTCCTTTCCTGTCTTTTTAATGATCTTTTGCTGTCTTCATGGATGTTGTTCTTGATATCTTCCCACGATTCTTGTGGTTTTCAGTCATTGGTGTTAAATGCATCAAATCGGTTGTTTAGATGGTCTCTAAATTCCGGAGGGATATAATCAAGGTCATATTTTGGCTCTCATGGACTTCTTTTAATTGTCTTCAGCTTCAACTTGAACTTACATATAAGACATTGTTGGTCTGTTCCACAATTAGCTCCTGACCTTATTTTGGCTGAAGATAATGAGCTTCTTGCCACAGATGTAGTCCATCTTATTCCTGTGTACTCCGTCTGGTGAAGTCCACATGTATAGCTGCCATTTGTGTTGTTGAAAAAAGATATTTGCCATCAATAAGTTGTTCATCTTGCAAAATTCTATCATGTGATCTCAATCTTTCTTTCTTTCACCAAAGCCCTTTTTTCCAACTACCAATGATTCTTCTTCCTTTCTAAGTTTTGCATTCTAATCACCTTTGATAATTAACACATTTTGATTGCATTTTCAGTCAACTTCAAACTGCAAAACTGGTAAAAATCTCCAATTTCCTCATCTTTGCCTTTGGTGGTTTATGTGGAAATTTGAATAATAGTAGTATTAACTTGTCTTCCTTGTAGACATATGAATGTTATCCTATCACTGACAGCATCATACTTCAGGATTGATCTTGATATATTCTTTTTGATGATGAATGCAACACCATTCCTTTTCAATTTGTAATTCTTGGCATGGTAGATGATATGATCGTCTGATTCAAAATGGCCAAAACCAGTCCATTTCAGCTCACTAATGCCTAGGATATTGATCTTTCTGTGTTCCATCTCATTTTTGACAGCCTCCAGTTTTCCTAGCCTCATATTCATACATTCCATATTCCAATTATTAATGGATGTTTCCAGCTGTTTCTTCTCACCTTGAGACATGCAAGATCAGCAAATACAGGTTCTGAAAGCTTTACTCTATCCACATCATTAAGGCTGGCTCTACTCTGAGGAAACAGCTCTTCCCCAGTCATATTTTGAGTGCCTTCTGACCTGATGGGCTCACTTTCTGGCACTATATCAGACAACATTCCAGGGCTATTCATAAAGTTTTCCAGTAATATATCAGCCAGTGCTTCACTGCTATTCATAAGGTTTTCACTGGCTAGTTCTTTGAAAAGTAGATGATCCTTCCTTCTTTTGCATCTATCTTAGTCAGCTGAGACCTATCCACAATGGGTAACCCTGCTGGCCTTTGAAACGCTAGCAGCATAGCCTCCAGCCTCACAGCAACATACAAGCCACCAAACTATGACACATTGACAGACAACTTTGTCTCCCTTAGCTATTCCAAACAACTCCACTCACTTCCTCGTCACCCCAGCAGTCTAACACCCACCTGCTGTGCCCTGCAACAATCATAATCATATCATAAGTAGCCATAAAACATAAAGTAGTATAACATACCACTGTGTATGCATTAGGAGATCTGGCAGTGTAGTGGTTAAGGCATTTTGCTGCTAACCAAAACATGGTGGTTCAAACCCACTAGCCACTCCATGGAAGAAAGATGGGGCAGTCTGCTTCCATAAAGATTTACATCCTTGGAAACCCAGTAGAGGTTGCTATGAGTTGAAACTAACTCACTGGCAGTGAGTTTGTTCTTTTCAATGCACCCATTACTCAGTTTCAGTAATTAGCAACACATGGTCATTCTTGTTTCACATATACCTCCTACTGCTCCCCACCCCCAAAAAAAAGGATTATTTAAAAGCAGCAAAGTTTTGGTGGCACAGTAGTTAGCACTTGGCTGCTAACTAAAAGGTAGGCAGTTCAAACCCACCAACTGCTCTGTAGGAGAAAGATGAGGCAGTCTGCTTCCATAAAGATTTACAACCTTGGAAGTCCTAATGGGACAATTCTACTCTGTCCTATAGGGTAGCTATGAGTCAGAATTAACTTGATGCCAATGGATTTCTTTGTGTGTGTTTGTTTTTATCTCCTATATATCCTGTATTCTTCTTTTTACTCTAAAGGATTTATCAAATTCATGTTCAAATTCTCCGCTTAGTTTAAAGGTGGTTTGTATTCTTATTGTTTTACATTAGGAAATACAAAATATTCAGTTGTCTCTCTTCATGTTTAAATTAATCTTTGGGTTCTTGTGTTATCAGTCCAGCTCATCTATTATAAAGTTCCCTACATAGTTTTTAACTTATAGTTTTAGAAACCATTCATTATTATTGCCTAGATCCATGATTTCATTGTTGTTGTGCGCTGTTGAATCACAAATATGGTGACATTCAATTTCTATCATTCCTCATTTATTTATTAACTGGAATTCTTCCTTTATATATTAGATGGAATTCTACTATAAGGAATAGTTTTCCCTCAACACCTATTTTATTCCCTGAAGTGCAATTCAAACAAGAAAGACAGAATAAGTTTTTGACCTTTATTTACCATCATCATTTTTTTAAAGGTAATAAATACAATGATAGGACAGTTGTTAAGACTGATGGAAAAAAAAAAAAAAAATGAAGAAGCAGTGTGAAATAAATGCCAAAGAGAAGATTATAAAAGGGAATTGGTGCCTTTTTATATATATACTTCTAATCTCAGAACCAGCCTCCTAGTGAAGTTCATCCCTCTTGCTCTTCCCACCCTTTACCACCCTTTATCTAAATGGTGATACAATGGTGAACCAAATGCAAATCTTCTTCCACCTTGCAAAGAAAGAGTTTCTGTATATGTTTTCTAAATTCAGTTCTCAGATTCTTCATTGATATGATAAACAATGAACACTGTGATCAATTAAGCTTTGGAGAAAAAAAAAAAATGCAACCCACACCTGGAATCACAGTGACAAGATTCAGATTACAATATTTTTACATCTGAAATATTTAAATGGTGACTGCCTGTCAAGTTTTCCAGATTTCAAGCTTTTTATTCTGATCTGTGATTCACCTTTTTTCCCTCTAAGAATCTTGGAGGATTACTAGCTCCTTGCTGTTACATAGATGTGCTGTCCACTAAGCATAATGTGTACCCATCACCAAAATCATTCTTTATGCTCCTGTGATGTAAATATTTTATGTTGTTTACATTTGTTTGCTCTTCTTCTGTGACGAGCTCTTTTGTCAGCTACACTTGCATGAAATCACCACATTTTCATCTCTGCCATACAGGTTGTGGCAATAGACAGATGTTTGATGTGGAAAAGAACTCTTGAAACATTAAAATTCTATTGAAAAAAAAAAATCAGTGCTTTGTTTTCTGCTTGGAAAAAATGTAGGTTTATAGATTTTTTTTTTTTTTTCCCCTAACACACAATATTGATGGGTTCCATTAAAGACCATGAGAAATTTGATTCTTAATGGAATTGTTCTTTCATGTGTGCCGAGCAGATTGATTCAGGAAGTTATTATCACCAGTTGAAGACAAGTGTGGAAACTGCTTCATATGCACAAAGAATATGCAAAAGCAGTGAGAAGTTTTTTAAAACCAGGAGTAAAGGATATAATATTACTATATTCTAATAGACTCTAAAATAATTTTGTTGAAAAATAATGTCTTTTTTGTATGTATAGGAACACTGGTGGTGTGGTGGTTAACGCGTTCTGACTGCTAACCAAAAAGTCTGCAGTTTAAACCCACCAGCTGTTCTGCAGAAGGAAGATGAAGCAATCTATTTCCATAAAGATTTACAGCCTTGGAAGCCCAATGTGGTTTGCTATCAGTCGAAATCAACTCGATGGCAGTGGGTTTGGTTTTGATTTTTGGTTTGTTTATATAGGAGGCCTGATGGTACAGTGGTTAAAGTGCTACTAACCGAAGAGTCTTTGGTTTGAACCCGCCAGCCGCTCTGTGAGAGAAACATGGGAGTCTGCTTCTGTAAAGATTTATGGCCTTAAAAATCCTGTGAGGCACTTCTACTCTGCCCTATCAGGTTGCTATGAGTTTGGATCGACTCAGTGGCAGTGGGATTGGGGTCTTTGTATTTGCTTGATTTGAGTCACTAAGTAGTTAAATACCACTATGCAATTCAGCAATTCTTTCCATAAATGGCTTTGTATATTCCAGGAATGTGGTCATGCTAGACACCAGAAGCACTGAGAACAGCATCCAATCCATTGATATTGCCTGCTCACATCTTAATAATGACCACTTTACGGCTAAAACGTATAATTAAGCTCCCAGCACTGAGCATCTCAATGAAGTATATTGCTAAGTAACAGGTCTGCAACCTACTTAATTAGCATAAACAAAAAAAGCACCACTTGGACTCGCCATCCTGGAGCACCAGCAGGCCCCTTTTCATTTGCAACACTTCATGAGCAATTTTGAAAAGAGGAAAAGATAATGAAGATTATTACCCTGTTTCCCTGTTAGCCACACTTAGCTTTAAGACTGAAAAGAATAAGAAACTGGAGGATCACATTGGGCACCTTTCATATGAATTCTGAAAGCCATGAATTGCTAAGTAACTATTATTCAAGAAACATTCTGTGGGAGCCTAAGCATTAGAAGTCATTTCTAGACCCCTCTGTGAGCTTCCACCACTGGATGATGCTTAGGCTAAGAGTCAGGGTAAAAGGATCCCCTAGTTTTATTCAAGGGTCAAGCCCTCAAGAAACTCCATTAGAGAGGGTTTTGGTAAAATAGATTATAGTCAGCATTCATTCAGCAATTTAACAATAGATTTTAGCACTTGCTTATGCCCCAGGTATAACAGGTCCTTGCCCTCAAGAAGTTGGCATTCTTATCCAAGCAGAACTGAAAATAACCAACTAAACTGAGCAATTACACTTGGTAAAGAAAGGGATATAAAGTGGTGACAAATGATACAGGTTGGAAGAAAGTTTTCAAATAACTATCAAAGGCTTTTAAACATGGAGTTGAAGTGATCTAATTCATTCAGTTTCTATTGGTTTTCTAGCTTCTGATTAGAGAAATAATTCTAGCAAAACAAAGGAGGAAATGGGAAGACTAGTTAAGAGGTTTATTGAAGTCATCCAAGCAAGAGATGGCAGTGGCTTAAATGAAGTGATTTCAGTGATGCTGAAAGGAAGAAAAGTGAAGAATTTTGAAGGTAAAGGCATCAGTATCAGCTGATGTAGAGGAAGGAAAGAATCAAGATCATAGACAACATGATAGATTATGGTGCCCATGAGTACAATAAAATGCACAAAAAGGAAGTCAGTTATTTAAAAGAATGGCTTTGGAAATAGTTAACCTTTTCATTTTTAGTGCTGTACTTTCATCCCTCACTCTGACATTGGATCCTCTTTAGGAAAGTGACTGGTTGATTTATTTATATTTATTGAGAACCAACAGTGCCTCGTGGTGCAGTAGGCCCTGGGGTACTGGACCCTAATTCATGGAGGAAATGGATATTAAACAAAAAGCCACACTAATGAAACTAATTATAAACTGCAATAAGTATCCTGAAAGAACAGAGCATTTTTCTCTGAAATTATATAGTAGATGAACCTGCCAGGTGATGTAGGAGTGTTGAAAAGTCTTCCTTAGGAAAATGTTTCTTGAACCCTAATAGTAGAACTTAAATAGAAGGTATGCATATGCTGTGTGCATGAGTGAGAAAAAGAAGGAGAGAGAGTCAGAGATAGTGAGTGTGATGGGAAGAAATAGGATATTCCAGGTAGAAGGAGCAGAATCTGCAAAGTCCCTTTGACTAAAGGAAATAAGACTTCTGGAAATTAAAACCATGGTCAGTGAAGTTCAGAGAGCATGAGGACAGAAGTACAAGATGAAACTTGAAAGGAAAACAGAGCTTAGTTCATATTGGGGGTTGTAGGAGAATAATATGGCTATAGGATGTTCCTGAGGTAATAGCAAGCCCCCAAAATATGAAAAGATGATACTGGTCACTGTTTGAAAAGCAGATTGGGACAGTGTTGTGAGAGGAGGGCAGAGGCAATTGAAGTACCTGAGCAAGAGTTGACGGTGGATTAAATAAGGATGGTAGCAATAGAGGAAGGAAGCTGATCTTGACAGGACTTGATACAGATTAGATTTTGGGGGGAGGTGTTAAAGGCGATTCCAGGTTTCTTGGCTTAAACACCTCCCCCCAAAATATACAATTTTGTTTTGAATATATACATTTGACATTCAGAGAAGAAAATCCTGAGTGTATACATGTGGATAAGTAGAAACTGAAGTTTTTGGCATGTGTGAAAAGACTGTAGAGTGAGAAGTGAAGAGATGCTAGGACTGAGTCTTCAGGAGCCTTGGCATTAATGACTGGATGGAGGATGATGAACCTATAATTGCAAGAAAGAAAGGCAGACCAGAGAAGTAGGAAGTGAACAGGAAAGTGAGATGCTCAATAAAATGCACAAATGGAATTCAGTTATTTAATATAAAATCAGAAGTGAAGACACAAGAGTGTTTCAAGGAGAAAGGGTAAGTAGCATCAAACCCTACTAAGAGGTCTAGTACGATAACAACTGAGAACCATTTTAGATTAGCAACAGTTTTGATGGGAACAGATGCCAATTGGAGTGCAGTAATAATCATTCTTTAGTAAGCTGGTATTTGCCAAACTTCTAGGACTTTAAGTTTTCTCTGTGTTCTGAAACTGACAGGCTCCAAGGTAGAGAGATGTTAAAAGGCATTTTATATTATCTGATATTAATGCACTGCCGTCCAGCCCGATCTGACTCATAACAACCCCTCTGTAGGTTTTCGAGGTGATATCACTACGGAAGTAGATTGCCCAACCTTCCTTCCCAGGAGTGGCTGGTGGGTTTGAACCACCAACCTTCTGGTTAGCAGTCAAATGCCTTAGGCACTACACCACCAGAGATCCTTACTTGATATTAGAAAACTTAAATTCAAGTCTTGGTGCCTCTGCTTACCAGCCATGTGATCTTAATGAAATCATTTTTTTTTCATTCTTTCTCAGCCTCAGTTATGAAATAAAATAGAAATGAAAAGAATTATTTCATAAGATAAATAATAAAATAGATGATGTATGTGCATTTATCTCAGTAGTACAAACAAAGAATTCAGTCAGTGGTAGCTATATATATTCTTTCCTCATTTTCTAGATTCTATTAAAAACATTAATAATTTTTATTCAGAGAAAAGCTCAAATCATAAACTTTATTTATAAAAGGATATGTGTAACAAATCAACCAAAAAAACCAAACTCACTGCGTTGAGTTGGATCCAACTCACAGTGAACCTTCCTTGGGTTTCCAAGGCGGTTATCACTCCAAAAGTAGATTGCCCCATCTCCCTTCCAAGAAATGGGTGGTGGGTTTGAACCGCCAGCCTTCTGGTTAGCAGTCAAATGCCTTAGGCAAAATGCCACCAGAGCTCCTGTGGCTGTCCAATTAGTAAAAACAATTTCCTGGCCATATGCCCACATAACTTTTAAAGTGCAGGCATATAGATTCTATATATTAAAAAATGATAAGAAAAAGAATAATTTTATGTGATTTGGCTGTTTCTTGACTCTTCTAGAGGAGTTTTATAACTATAATAAGGATCAAAACTGATTCATTTTCCTGCTTGGATAGTCTTCTGTTAATTTTGATTTCCTTTTTTTTTTTTTTTTTTTTTGGCTTTGTCTTTGAAGACAGACTTAATTAAGAAATATCATTTAAAACTACTTCGGTTGCCACTGATATGTCCCAATAGTGAGGTACCTTTACCAAACAGAATCAGACTTTTATACAAAGAAGTGAGAGTTATTCTTCTTATGGTCAGCATGGAAACCATGTGAAACCCACAAGGATCCCTGAGAAAATTAATGAGGCTTCAATTTAAAGATGTCAAAATTCAATATATAAAAACTCAAATAATTTGCTTTACTCAGTAATGTCAGAGGCAGGGACCATAGGAAGAACATCCTGAATTGGGAATTGGTGCCCAGTGCCTGCCCCACTATTAATGAGCTCTGAGACCTGGGGCAAAGCTCCACACAACTCCAGTTCAATTAGTCCTGGGAAGTAAGAAAGAGAAATAAAGTAAATACAAAAGAAAAGGGATTGGGGGAGGCTGAATCAATGTTTTTTTGTCTCTACTATTCACTAATTCTAAACTTCCATTACAAAATCCTAAATCCTCTTTGAGAGAATCTCGGCTACTGTGTTTTAGTATTTGTTTGTTTGTTTGTTAACATTATTAACTGTTTAACACAGACCTGGAAGTTGAGAGTTGGCAATCAGGGAAAATGAAACTCTTTTGCTTGGCATCAATGCCAAGAGGAAATGAATCCAGACTGAAAATAAAGCATATCTGAAATTACTCTGTAAGTCAATGGAAAAGTGATGGTAATAAAGAGACAACTAAGTATCTTTTTGCTCTTTTTATAGACACTTAACCAAGAGCTTGAAAACAGGCATTACCCAGGAGATAGTTTAATGATTTCTTTTGCTTTAGTTTATTGAATTTCACTCAGTTTTATGGTTTAGCAAATTACTCTTATCTTAGAAAACTTAGGTTAAAATGTTATTAAAATATAAACACATTTTACATTAATAAAATTTTAGTGGAAATTAGAAAAGCAAATCATTAAAGGATCTCTGAACATTAAAAAGTATGTATATCACATTTATTTAGCTTTTACTTGTGTGTTATAACCAGCAACATTATAGTTTTGTTTTTCAATCTTCCAAAGAGGTGGGGGGGGGGACAGCAACTTACTGCTTTCGAGTCAATTCCAACTCATAGCGACTTCCTTTAGGTTTCCAAGGTCATAAATCTTTATGGAAGTAGATTGCCCAATCTTCCTTCCATGAAGGCTGGAGGATTTGAATCCCCAGCCTCTGGTTAGCAGTCAAATGTCATAGGCACTACACCACCAGAGCTCCCACGCCCAAAGCCAGTCTGCAGACATTGTGGTTGCAAAGTTCACTAATTGTTTTTGGAAAGGTATACCATGTCTCATGAGGATTATGAGTGAGGTCATAATAGAGTCTATGAATTCTCCCCAAATCTTAATTACCTTCTATACCCTCAAAGGTATATTCCTAGTTTCCTAGTGTGGAGGTAGATCTTTCCAGACCTTTTGTTATGAGTTTTACATCCATAGAAAATATATAGAATTTTTTAGCATTTTTCATTTTTCTTTTAAACTATTCTTATGTGAATTATAGATATTTTTCCTGTTCTTCTTCTTCTTTAACTCCATTCTTTGTCTTGGAGATCTATCATTAAGATTTACTTATGCTACCTAACTACTGTGTAATACTCAATGTTACTCTTAAACCATGCTTTATTTAAAATCTCTAAGAAAAAAAATTTGTTGGAAATGCTCTTAATCTTAAATATAAAGATAATAATCTACTTCTACTTGAAAATTCTAGCCTACTATATATTTGTAGTGTTTATTGCACTTAAGGTCTCTATTGGCCTTGGTGACAGAAATAACGCTGGAGATTGCATGATAAGAATTTTGCAACACCAACGACTTACTCATTGCAAATACCTTTTCACCAACACAAACAGCAGCTATACATGTGGACTTCACCAGATGGAGTACACAGGAATCAGATTAACTACATCTGTGATAAGAGGCAGGCGATGGAAAAACTCAATATCTTCAGCCAAAACCAGTCTAGGAGCTGATTGTGGAACAGACCACCAACTGCTCATATGCAAGTTCAACTTGAAGTTGAAGACAATTAAAACAAATTCACAAGAGCCAAAATATGACCGTGAATATATCCTTCCTGAATTTAGAGACCATCTAAAGAATAGATTTGATGCATTGAACACAGATGACTGAAAACCAGAAGAATTGTGGGATAACATCACGAGCATCATCCATGAAGAAAGCAAGAGGTTATTAAAAATGTAAGAAAGAAAAGACCAAAATGGATGTCAGAAGAGATTCTGAAACATGCCCTTAAGTGAAGAGTGGCTAAAGCAAATGGAAGAAATGAAAAAGATAAAAGAACTGAACAGAAAATTTCAAAGAGTAGCTCAAGTAGAGAAAGTCAATTACTATAATGAAATGCGCAAACACCTGGAGTTAGAAAACCAAAAGGAAAGAACACACTCAGCATTTCTCACGCTGAAAGAACTGAAGAAATAATATATGCCTTGAGTTGCAATATTGAAAGATTCTATGGGAAAATATTGAATGATGGAAGAAGGATCAAAAGAAGATGGAAGGAATAAACAGATTCACTGTACCAAAAAGAACTGGTCTATTTTCATCCATTTCAGTAGGTGGCATACGTTCAAGTACTAATGGTATCAAAGGAAAAAGTCAAAGCTGCACTGAAAGAATTGGCAAAGAACAAAGCTCCAGGAACTGACAGAATACCCATTGAGATGTTTCAACAAACATATGCCACACTACCTTGACCAGGAGGCTGTTGTTCGAACAGAACAAGGGGACACTACATGGTTTAAAATCAAGAAGGGAGTGCGTCAGGGTTGTATCCTTTCTCCACACTTATTCAATCTATATGCTGAGCAAATAATCTGAGAAGCTGGACTATATGAAGAAAAACGTGGTATCAGGATTGGAGGAAGAATCATTAACAACCTGAGATATGCAGACGATACAACTTTGCTTGCTGAAAGTGAGGATGACTTAAGGCACCTACTGATGAAGGTTGAAGAATACAGTCTGCAGTATGGATTACGTCTCAATATAAAGAAAACAAAAATCCTCACAACTGGACCAATGAGCAGCATCACAATAAATGGAGAGAAGATTGAGGTTGTCAAAGAATTCACGTTGCTTGGTTCTACAATCGATGCCAACGGAAGCAGCAGTCAGGACATTAGATGACGTGTAGCATTGGGAAAGTCAACTGCGAAGGAACTGTTTCAAGTGCTGAGGAGCAAGGATATCTCCTTGAGGACTAAGGTGCGCCTGACACAAGCCATGATATTTCCAGTCACCTCGTATGCATGTGAGAGCTGGACAATGAATAAGGAAGACTGAAGAAGAGTTGATGCTTTTGAGTTGTGGTGCTGGTGAAGAATTCTGAAAATACCATGGACTGCTAAAAGAACTAACAGATCTGTCCTGGAGGAAGTGCAGCCAGAATGCTCCTTGGAAGCAAGAATGGCCAGACTTCGTCTCACCTATTTTGGTCATGTTGTCAGAAGGGACCATTCCCTGGAGAAGGATGTCATGCTTGGTAGGGTGGAGGGTCGACGAAAGAGGGGGAGGCCTTCAATGAGATGGATTGACATGGTGGCTGCAATGATGGGCTCAAGTATAGCAGGGATTGTGGGGCTGGCACAGGATCGGGCAGTGTTTCATTCTGCTGTGCATGGGGTCGCTATGAGTCGGAAACGACTCGATGGCACTTAACAACAGCATGCCACACCGGAGGCACTCACTCAGCTATGCTAAGAGATTTGGAAGACAGCTACCTAGCCAACTGACAGTAAGAGATCCCTATTTGTGCCCACTCCAAAGAAAGTTGATGCCACCGAATGTGGAAATTATTGAACAATATCATTAATATCTCAGGCAAGTAAAATCTTACTGAAGATAATTCAAAAGTGGTTGCAGCAGTATGTTGACAGAGAACTCCCAGAAATGCAAGCTGGATTCAGAAGAGGACATGGAATGAGGGATATCATTGCTGATGTCAGATGGATCTTGGCTCAAAGCAAAGAATACCAGAAAGATGTTTACTTGTATTTTATTGACTATGCAAAAGCATTTGATTGTATGAATCATAACAAATTGTGGATAACACTGAAAAGAATGGGAATTTCAGAACACTTAATTGTACTTGTGAGAAACCTGCACATAGACTAGGAGGCTGTCATTCGAACAGAAAAAGGGAACACTGAATGGTTTAAAATCAAGAAGGGAGTGCATCAGGGTTGTATTCTTTCACCATACTTATTCAATCTGTATGCTGAGCAAATAATCCAAGAAGCTGGACTATATGAAAAAGAATGTGGCATCAGGATTGGAGGAAGAGTAATTAAGAACCTGAGATATGCTGATGACACAACTTTGCTTGCTGGAAGTGAGGATGACTTGAAGCACTTACTGATGAAGATTGAAGACTAAAGTCTGCAGTATGGATTACATCTCAATACAAAGAAAACAAAAATCCTCACAACTGGACCTATAGGCATCATCACAATAAATGGAGAAAGGATTGAAATTGTCAAAGACTTCACATTGCTTGGTTCTACAATCAACGCCAATGGAAGCAGCAGTCAGGATGGCATCAGATGACTTATAGCATTGGGCAAATCAGCTGCAAAGGCCCTCTTTCAAGTGAAGAAGAGCAAAGATATCTCCTTTAGGAATAAAGTGAGCCTGACATAAGCTATGGCATTTTCTATCACCTTTTGCGCATGTGAGAGCTGGACAATGAAAAAGGAAGACTGAAGAAGAATTGATGCTGTTGAGCTGTGCTGTTGGCAAAGAATGCTGAAAGTACCATGGAATGCTAAGAGAACTAACAGGTCTGTCCTGCAGGAAGTGCAACCAGAATGTTCCTTGGAGGCAAAATTGGTCAGACTTCTTCTCACATACTTTGATCATGTTATCAGAAGAGACCATTTCCTGAAGAAGGATATCATGCTTTGTAAGGTGGAGGGTCGACGAAAGAGAAGGCCCTCAACAAGATGGATTGACAGGGTGACAGTGGCAATGGGCTCAAGTAGAACAAGAATAATGGAGCTGGCGCAGGACCAGGTGGTGTTTCATTCTGCTGTGCATAGGGTCGCTATGAGTCGGAGACAACTCGATGGCACCTAACAATAACAACAACAACAACAACAAGTGCACTTAATACTCTAATATTCATTTAATATTAGTATTCTAGATTCAATAATAAGAAATTGAGAGTCCCTTTTTGGCACAACAGTTAAGCTCTCAACTAGTAGCTGAAAGATTGGTGGTTTGAAACCACATCTACAAGCATCGTAGGAGACAGGTCTGGAAATCTGCTTCTGAAAATTCACAGCATTGAAATCCCTACAGAGCAATTCTATTCTGCACACATGGGGTCACCATGAGCAAAGTCTACTTGACAGCAACTGAAAACAACAATAGGAATATAGAGTCTCTTGGTGGTACTTTGGCAGCACAGTGGTTAAAGCATTCAACTGGTAGCCAAGAGGTCAGCAGTTTGAACCCATTGGCTGTTCCACAGGAAAAGGATGAGGCCATCTGCTTCTGTAATAATTAACAACCTTGGAAACCTCATGGGGCAGTTCTATTCTGTACTAAAAGGAGTCACTAAGAGTCAGAATCAACTCAATGGCAGTGTTTGATTTTAGTTTTGGTTTTGGGTGGTGCAACTGTTCAATGCACTCAACCGCTATCCAAAAGGTTGAAGGTTTGAATCACCCAGAGGTGCCTTGAAGGGAAGTCCTGGTGATCTACTTCCAAAATATCAGCCATTGAAAACACTATGGAGCATAGCTATGTTTTCACTCACATGGGGTCACCAAAAGTTGAAGTCAACTCAACAGTAACTAATTTTAATATGACTATGCATAATAAGAGTCACCAAATAATACAGAATGTTTCTCAGAAGCTATTGCATCCTTCTGGATAGTTCTTGGCCTTTTTATTTTTTAATTAATTTATTTTTTAAAATAAGATATTTGTCAAGAGAATCTGAGAAAAAATTATAAATGTTAGGAAATGAAATTACTTTTTTCATTGTTCTGATTATTAGTATTATAATGCATGAGTGTTGTTCAAACTTTTCTTCTAAAGAACGCTTAATGACAGAAGAAAGAAGTAGGGGGCCCCTGAGACTCAAAATTAGCCTGAAGCAGTCTGCCAGCAAGAAAGCCATTTTTTTGAAGTATGATATTTTATCTTAAATATTCATACAGTGTCTTAGTTTAATTTTGAAAAAAAAAAAAAAATTTTAATTACTAAATATCTAGCAAATTTTATATTCCAGGAAGGGAATTTTGAAGTATGATATTTTATCTTATATATTCATACAGTGTCTTAGTTTAATTTTGAAAAAAAAAAAAATTTTAATTACTAAATATCTAGCAAATTTTATATTCCAGGAAGGGGTAGCATCTTTATCCTGTGGCTTTTCTTGCTGAAGTGCTGCTGAATGCCTTGCAAATCATAGGCTCCATCCAGTTAGAGACTAACACAAAACACTACCTTATGAATTGTAACTATTTGGAAGTATATAGCAAAAGTGTCCAGGAAAAAGATGTGGCAGTCTGCTCCTGTGAAAATTACAGCCTTGGAAATCCTATAGGGAAGTTCTACTATGCCCTGTGGGTCAGAATGTACATGGTGGCAGTGGGTTTAACAAAGTGTCAGGAATCCCTAAGTCCTGCAAATGGTTAACACAACAGGCTGCTAATTGAAAGGTGGGAGATTTGAGTCCACCTAGAGGCAGTTCAGAAGAAAGCCTTGACAGTCTATTTCCAAAAACTCAGACATTGCAAACTCTATGAAGCATAGTTCTACTCTGACATCCTTGGAACTGTCATGAATAAGCTTGCTGCTCTGTCTCGTGCCTCTTGGTTCCACTGTGATCATAACTGTCATGACTTAACAGCAACTGGTTAGCAAAGCCACTAATATCTAGTCTTTTTCTTTTTGATAAAAATATTCACAACTAAACACACATTTCAACAATTTTTATATATACACATTTCATTGGCCATGTGCAAAAAGGGCATGGAGCTGGTGTCTTCTGACCTCCTCTAACTTCACAAGAGGAAGACAGAATCAGCAGCCTAAGGTTTATTCCTATGAGGCCAGATGGGCTGCCACCCTCCAGCCTTTTACCAATTCTGACACCAACCATCTCTACCATGGCACTCACTACTTCTCTTCTGGGTTTGATAATTCTTTTCAATGGCCACACACAACTCATAGACAATACTCACGATTATGGGGTTTATTAATGAAGTAACAGGATACAATTCAGGTTCAGGAATATGCTCAGGATACAATTCATTGATCAGGACAGTCTCCCCTCTACTGTGCCCTCAGACATGCCTCTCTGGCCCGTGGCCTCTTGGCCTGGCCTCTGCCCTGCTTGGGCAAGTGTTACAAAGCTCTTTTAGCTGTGCTAATAGGTGCACCTAGGTACACCCCACTCTGTCAGCAAGTCTCCTGCCCAAGGGCACTCACTCACTCTGTGGGCCAGGTAAGTTTGCTGCTCTGTCTCGTGCCTCTTGGTTCCACTGTGACCATATCTCTAATGGGATCTCTCTCCCTGCTAGGGCATCTCTACTGGGACATCTTTCCCCACCTGGGTGTCTCTCTCTGCCAGACACCTCTGCCAAGGAGGTCCAGTGCAGGGATCTTGGGTCCAAGCACACACTCTACTTCACCTCCAGCTCTTCTTTCTTGATGGCAATGAGATCCCCTTTCTGCCTCTAGGAAGGCTAATTTTAAGCCCGATAAAGTGGCAAAACTAACCAGTCCCAACATGAAAGTTCTACACACCTTATTTGCATGTTCCCACTCAGTAATCCAGTGGAGTTACAAAGACTGTGGCTAGAAAATCATACATAGCAATTCACTGCACCACACCATGGTTACATTTTTCTGTCCATATTGTTTCACCATTGTTAATTTAGACTTTCTGCCCCTTAGTATTTCCATCTGTGCTTTAGAATTACAGTTATCATTTTGAGCTCATATAGATAATTCTTTAAAAGGATACAGTCTTCCACAAATATTATTTATTGGGCTTAACTGTTGTTTAGTTTAAAGATGACTTCTTAGGATAGTTTCAGTTCAAGGTTTAAAAGTTCAAGGTTTTTCCTAGCGTCAATGTATGCAGAAAGTCTGGTTTCCAATAAAATTTGAAGTTGCATTCCTCAGTTTTCCTCTTTTTGATCAAGATCCTTCTATCAGGTCCATAAATTAAAATGTTCACAAAGTTAGCCAGAAACCATCCATTTTTTCTGGTCCCATAGTAAAAGAGGCAGTAGTTCATGGCCTCTTTTTAAGGAACCTCTAAATGCACTTGGACTTCAGTCTTTCAGTTAGCAGCCTGTATGCTACTACTCAAGATCCCTCCCGTAACAGAAATTAACCTAGTAAACTCAGAAGAAAGTGGCATAATTTAACTGTCCTGTAGCTGAAAGTCCAGACTACATGTGGTATTCTGAATATAATTCTGCAATAATCATCATTTCTACTGGAGAGGCTTATGCAAGGGAGAAAAACATGTTTTTTTTAACTTCAAGAAAATTTCTTCAGATGGTTAAGGTGATTATAGCCAGATCAGTGAAATCATAGTCAATGAGTAAAATAATAAATTTGATTAAAAAATGCAAATGTATATTGTACTGCAGATAATCTATATATGCTTTTCCATAACAAAATGAAGCAAACATTATAGTCATCAGGTTAAACATAATGCGATAGCAGTAACTCCGAAGCTGTTTTTAAAAGAATCAGAATCCATCAAATGCTGCAGTTTAGAGAGTGAAAAGCCAAGCCATAGAGAGGAGAAAGTAATTTTCAATCCATATATCAAACAAAAGGCTCATATTCACAATATATAAAGAACTCCTACAACTCACAGGGAAAAAGTAGGCAAGGTGACAGAAACACAGCCAAGCTGTTTTAAAAGGCTCTTAACAGGAGGCTATCCATATGAGCAATAAGTACAAGACAATATACCCAGTAATAGTATTAGAGGAACAAAAATTAAAACCATAATGAGATGCTACTAAACACCCAAAATTGAGAATATTGACATACCAAACATTGATAAGGTTGTGGTGTGAGATTAATTGTTATAACCACTTAGGAATATGATATGACAGTATAAATTAAACCTCAACATATGCACTTGCACTACTTGATATGTAAAAACAGCCAGACCCACTGCCATTGAGTTGTTTCTAACTCATAGTGAGTCAGACTCATTGGGTTTTAAGGCTGTAAATCCTTATGGAAGTAGATTGCCCCATCTTCCTTCTGCAGAGTAGCTGGTGGGTTTGAATTGCAAACATTATAATTAGCAGTCAAATGCCTTAGCCACTAGGTGAACAGAGCTCCTTATTTGATATATGCTCAACAGAAATGTGCACATATGCTTATTAAAAAAAAAAATCATGAGAGTGTTTATAACATTACTGTTCATAGTAACTCAGGTGGAAACTACCCAAGTGCCAATCAACAGTATAATGAATAAATGAAATGAGGTGTACTCACACAATGGAATACTATGTAGTATGTAGTAATGGATATTAATGGTCCACAGCTACTCATAAGCATATAGATGTAGAAAGAAAACGTGGAGTGTGTTGGGTGAAAGTAGCCAGGCATAGTGATTTTATTATAAATAATTTCAGTTCCTTAATTTTAACCATTGTACAGTATTCCATTGTATGCTATACCATAAGTTACTCACTTGGTTACTGGACAGGGGGAAGTTGGATTGTTTCCAGGTTTTTGTTATTATAAATAGTCCTGCTGTGAACTCTTTCATACTTATATTTTGAGATACATAAATACAATTTCCTGTTTGGTATAAATTCAGTTTGTAACTTGTCTTTTTTGTTGTTGTTGTTTAAGGATAGGTTTGATGAACACAGTTCATTTTAATTTTTATTTTAATATAATAAAATTTACAACATATTCTCTGCCTTTTATTTTTAAAAGCTTTCCTACTGCAAGCCTGAAAACAGTCATCTCCATTTCCTGCAGAATTTTTAAGTATTCTCTGAGTTTGCGCACCAATACCCATTCACATTTTGGTCTTAACTCCATCTAGCATTGATTTTTATATATGGTGTGAGGTAAGGAACCATTTAGGTCAGTACCTGAGGTAAGAATCCTAAGGTCAGAAGACACTCTAAATACTAGTGGGGAAGAGCTGCCTCCCAAAATAGAGTCAACTTTTATGACATGGATAGAGTAAAGCTTTCGGGACTTACATATGCTAATGCATCACAACTCAAAATGGGAAGAAACAGCTGCAAACATCCATTAAAAATAGGATCGTGGAATGTACAAAGTATGAATCTAGGAAAATTGGAAGTTGTCAAAAATGAGATAGAACAAACAAATATCAATATGCTAGGCATTACTGAGCTGAAATGGACTGGTTTTGGCCATTTTGAATCAGACAACCATATGACCTACTATGCAAGGAATGACAAATTGAAGAGCAATGGCATGACATTCATCATCACAAAAAATGTTTCAAGATTTACCCTGAAGTACAATGCCATCAGTAATAAGATAATATCCATACACCTACAAGGAAGACCAGTTAATACTACTATTACTCAAATTTACACACTAGCCATCAAAGCCAAAGATGAGGAAGTCAAAGATTTTTGCAAACTTCAGCAATCTAAAGTTGACCAAACATGAAATCAAGATGTGTTGATTATTACTGGTAATTGGAATGCAAAAAGTTGGAAACAAAGAAGAATCACCAGTAGTTGGAAAATATGGCTTTGGTGGTAAAAATGATGCCAGAGATTGCATGATAAGAATTTTGCAAGACCAATGACTTATTCATTGCAAGTATGTTTTTCAATGCCTTAAATGGTGGCTGTACATGTGGACTTTGCCAGATGGAATACATAGGAATTTCAGGTCAACTACATCTGTAGAAAGAGGAGAGGGAGAAGCTCAATATCTTCAGCCAAAACAAAGCCAGAAGCTGACTGTGGAACAGACCATCAACTGCTCATATGCAAGTTCAAGTTAAAGCTGAAGAAAATTAAAATAAGTCTATGAGAGCTACAATTTGACCTTGATTAGAGCCTGCTTGCATTTAGAGACAGTTTAAAGAATAGATTTAACTCAGTGAACACTAATGACTGAAAACCTGAGGAAGTGATGGATGGTATCAAGAACATCATACATGAAGAAAGAAAAAGGTCATTAAAGAGACAAGAAAGGAAGAAAAGACCAAACTGAATGTTAGAAGAGACTCTGAAACTTACTCTTGAATGGAGAACAGCTAAAGCAAATAGAAAAAATAACAAGCTAAAAGAGCTAAACATAAAATTTCAAAGAGCAACTTGAGAAGACAAAGTCAATTATTACAATGAAATGTGCAAAGATCTGGAGTTAGAAAACCAAAAGGGAAGAACACACTTGCCCTTTCTCAAGCTGAAAGAACTGAAGAAAAAATTCAAGCCTCAATTTTTGATATTGAGAGATTCTATGGGCAAAATATTGAATGATGCAACAAACATCAAAAGAAGATGGAAGGAATATACAGAATCATTGTAACAAAAAGAATTGGTCAAAGTTCATCTATTTCAGGAGGTGGCATTTGATCAAGAACCAATGGTATTGAAGGAGGAAGTTGAAGCTGCACTGAAGGAATTGGCATAAAAGAAGGCTCCAGGAATTGATGGAATACCCATTGAGATATTTCAACAAACAGATGCTGCACTGGACACACTTACGCAGCTATGCCAAGAGATTTGGAAGACAGCTACCTGGCAAACTGACTGGAAGAGATCCATATTTGTACCCATTCCAAAGAATGGTGATCATACAGAATGTGGAAATTATCAAACAATATCATTAACATCACATGCGAGTAAAATCATGATGAAGATAATTTAAAAAACTGTTGCAGCAGTATATTGACAAGGAACTTCCAGAACCACAAGCTAGATTCAGAAGGTGATGTGGAACAAGGGATATCATTGCTGATGTCAGATGGATCTGGGCTGAAAGCAAAGAATACCAGAAAGATGTTTACTTGTGTTCCATTGACTATACAAAAGCATTCAACTGTGTGGGTCATAACAAATTATGGATAACATTGGGCAGAATGGAAATGCCAGAACACTTAATTGTGCTCCAGAAGAACCTGTGCATAGACCAGGTGGCTGTTGTTGGAACAGAACAAGGGAATATTGCATGGTTTGAAATCAGTAAGGGAGTGTATCAGGGTTGTATCCTTTCACCATACTTATTCAATCTGTATGCTGAGCAAACAATCTGAGAATCTGGACTATATGAAGAAGCTCTGGTGGCATAGTTCCTAAGGCATTTGACCTTAGGCATTAACCAGAAAGCTGGCGGTTCAAACCCACCAGCCACTCCTCAGAAGGAAGATTGGGCAATCTAGTGATACGGCTTAGGAAACCCAAAGAGGGGTCTCTATGAATCAGATTCGACTCGATAACAATGAGTTTGTTTTTTGGGTTTGGGGACTATACAAAGAAGAATGTGGCATCACGATTGGAGGAAGACTCATTAAACATCTGTATGTGGACGACACAACCTTGCTTGCTGAAAGTGAGGATGACTTGAAGTACTTACTGATAAAGATTGAAGACTACAGTGTACAGTATGGCTTATACTTCAACATAAAGAAAATTAAAATCCTTGCAACTGGATCAATAAACAGCATCATGATAAGTGAATAGTTTGAAGTTGTCAAAGATTTCATATTATATGGTTCCACAATTAACCCCAATGGAAGCAGCAGTCAAGAAATCAGATGTCATATTGCATTGGGCAAATCTACTGCAAAAGATCTCTTTAAAGTGCTGAAGTGCGAAGATGTCTCTTTGAAGACTAAGGTGCACCTAACCCAAGCCGTGGTATTTTCAATCATGTCATATACATGTAAAAGCTGGAGAATGATTATAGAAGACTGAAGAAGAGTTGATGCTTTTGAGTTGTGGTGTTGGCAAAAAATACAGAAAGTGCCATTGACTGCCAGAAGAAGGAACAAATCTGTCCTGGAAGAACTGTAGCCGGAATGCTCCTTGGAAGAAAGAATGGCTGAACTTCATCTAACCTACTTTCTTCATGTCAGAAGGGATCATTCCCTGGAAAAGGATATCATGCTTGGTAAAGTCGTGGGTCAGCAAAAAAGGGGAAGACCCTCAATGATACAGATTAACCCAG
This sequence comes from Orycteropus afer afer, assembly GCF_000298275.1. NCBI lineage: Eukaryota > Metazoa > Chordata > Mammalia > Tubulidentata > Orycteropodidae > Orycteropus > Orycteropus afer. The sequence continues at coordinate 2,102,750 of NW_006921747.1, read as the reverse complement.
TGGCTTCAATAATGACCTCAGACATAGCAAGGATTGTGAAGCTGGCACGGGACCAGGCAGTGCTTCGTTCTGTTATATACGTAGGATAGCTATGAGTAGGAGCCAACTTGCCAACACTTAACAACAACAAGGAACCATTTAAATATTGTTTCTGTTCAGATTATCCTTTACACTGCCCATTTTTGGAAGAGATTCTCTAATCATTACTCTATCATATGCCAAAATTTAATAAATGGGTGGGTTGGTTCTGGTTCCTATGTTCTATTGCATTGATCAGTTTGTCTCTACCTTCTCAAATACCTCATTGTTAATTATAACTTTATTATGAGTACTGGTATTTTGTAAGATTAAGTCTGATACTGTCTATCTTTTTTTCTCCCCCTTAGAAATATCTTGGTTATTTTTGGCTCTTTATTCTCAATATAAATGTTAGAATTATGTTGTCAAATTTCATAAAGAATCCTGTTGAGATTTTCATTGTAATTTCAGTGTATTTATAAATTGCAAAAGGAGCTCTTGTGGCATAGGGCCTAAGGCATTTGACTGCTAACCAGAAAGCTGGTGTTTCAAACACACCAGCAGCTCCATGGAAGGAAGTTGGTGTTGCAAACACACCTGAAGCTCCGTGGAAGGAAGGAAAATTTACTCCGTAAAAATTCAATGCCTCAGAAACCCAATGGGGGTTACTATGAGTTGTAATAGGCTCAGTGGCAGTGAGTTTGGTTTTGGTTTCATAAACTGCTAAGAATTGGTATCCTTTTGATATTAAACCTTCCTATTCATTACATGGGAGCTCTGGTAGCATAGTGGCTAAGACACTTGCCTGCTCACCAGAAGGCTGGCGGTTCAAACCCACCAGCCACTCCTCGGAAGGAAGGTTGGGCAATCCTACTTCCGTAGTGATACTGCCTCGGAAACCCAAGGAGGGGTCGCTATGAGTCAGGGCTGACTCGACGGCACATAACAACAACAACAACAACATTCATTACATGGTTTCTTTCTCCATTTATTTAGTTCTTTAGTACATCTTTTATAAAATTTTATGATTTTTCTTATAGAGCACATCTTCTGTTAGATCTGTGGATACTTGATATTTTCTGATAGAAGTGTAAATCAATTATGTATTGTATTTGTATGTTGCCAGTGTACAGAAATGCAGCTGACTTTTTGTATTAATTTTGTATCTATCTGTCTTCTCATTTAACTCTCCTGTCACTTTTAATGATTTTTCTATGTATTTGAGGGAAGAGATTTCTATGTAACAATCATATCATTTGCAAATATCAGCTTTATTTTCTTCTTGTCATTCCTTTCATTTGTAGTTCTTGTTATAATAACTAGTACTTCCAGTATAGTTGATGAATAGTAGTAGTGGTAGTTGGTATTTATGTCTTATTTCTTATTTTAAGGGGAATGCTTAAGAGATTGCACCATTTTAGATGGTGTTTGCTCTAATTGTTGTCTTTAATAGATACGGCTTATCAGGTTAAGGGCATTTTTCTTTTTCTTTTTTCTTTTTTATTGTGATTTGGGTGAAAATTTACAGAGCAAATTCACTTTCCATACAGCAGTTCACATATACTTTGTCTCATGATATTGACTGCAATTTACCACAATGCAACAGTTCCCTGCCTACTTCCTCCCCACAGTTACCTATTCCAGTGTCCATCCCTCCATGCACTCCTGCCCCCTGAGCTGTCTCCCTGTGTATAAACAGCCCTTCTTTCTCCCATGATTATTCTCTCCAAGGAATGTATCTACCTCAGGCAAATGTTCAACTCATATGCCTGTCTTTTTTTTGGCTGGAAGCCACGGGTATGGGTTCAATTCCAGAACTGAAGGGCTGCTAGGGGCCATAGTCTCAGTGGTTCCACCAGGCTCTATCAGACCAGCAAACCTGATCCAAGGGCATTTTCTTTGTTCTTAATTTAAGAAGGATTTTTCTAGTTTTTGTTTTTACCTAAATGGATGTTAAGTTCTATCATTTGTTGCCATCAGTCAAGATAATTATATAATTTATTCCACTTAAAATCTGATATTACTGTGAAAAAAATTTATGATTTTTTCACTAACAGAATATTTTTATATGATTGAGATAAATTTGTATTAGTATATTATAATATTCCACTGATAGATTCTATTTCATAAGGTTTTTCTTTTATCAGTTAACAAAATGGACCTCAAATTTTCCTTTCTCATAAACATTTTCTTCTTTTGATATCAGGCCTATACTGAACTGGTGCAATGACTTTGGGAGTATATCTTAATAACATTGCTTCTGTAAAAACAATTCCACAAGCAGTTAAAGAATGAACATTCTTAAAGAACAAAATTCATTTTCTCACAGTTCTAGAGACTAGAAGTCTGAATTTAGGATGTTGGCTCTAGGGAAAGTCCTTTCTTTGTCTCTTTTATCTTCTAGTAGCAGCTGACAATCCTTGGTATTCATTCCTAGGCTTGTAGGTACATCTGCCCTTCATCTACATGTAATGTGTCCTTTGTGTGAGTGTGTTTGTGTATGTGTGTACTCCACTTTATTAAAAAAAAAAAGCTCACTGCCATCAAGTCAGTTCCAACTCACAGCAACTCCCTTTGGGTTTCTGAGGCAGTAAATCTTTACAGAAATGAAATGACTTGTGGGTTTGAACTGCCAACCTTCTGGTTAACAGTCAAATGCCTTAGGCACTGTGCCACCAGAGCTCTACTCCTCTTTATAAGAAAACAATAATAAAGAATTAGATAATAAAGAATAATAGTAAAGAATTAGATCCACCCTACTTTGGTCTGACCTCGTTAATATAACAAAAGAAAAACCCTATCCCAAGCAGGGACACATTCACAGGTATTTGCTGTTGTTGTGTACCACTCATAGTAACTCTATAGAACAGTGCAGAATTGCCCCTTCTGGTTTCCTAGGCTGTAATCTTTATGGAAGGAGCTCTGGTAGCATAGTGGCTAAAGCACTTGAGTGCTAACCAGAAGGCTGGCGGTTCAAACCCACCAGCCACTCCTCGGAAGGAAGGTTGGGCAATCCTACTTCCAGGTTGGGCAATCCTACTTCCGTAGTGATACTGCCTCGGAAACACAAGGAGGGGTGACTATGAGTCGGGGCCGACTCGACGGCACATAACAACAACAACAACAACAATCTTTATGGAACCTGACTACCAAGTTTTTACTCCCACAGAATAGCTGTTGAGTTTGAACTGCAGAACTTTTGGCTAAGTTGAGCCTTAACAATTACATCTACAGTGCTCCTATTCACAGGAAAAGGGGTGAGGATTTCTACATATCTTTTGGAGAGATACAATCAGTCCATCACAGAAATATTACTTCCTTTTCTATTAATTGGAACAATGCTCATGAAATTTGGATCTGTTATTTAAAATTTTGGTAGCACTTATTTGTAAACAACTCACCTGGGCTTGTTTCTTTCGGGCAAAGGAATATTTTTTTTCCCTTTTGAGTCAAATTTGGTAAGTTATTTTTCTAGATCTTTTATCTGAGTTTTCACAATTATTGGCATACAGTTAAAGGTAATGCTCTTTCTTTTTTCAAGTCTTTACTTTCTTAATTATATCCCTGCTTTTGTTCTTAATAGTTTTTGCTTGTATTGTATATTTTTTTTCTCTTTTTGTGCCAGGATTTTGTTTACTCTGTTAGTATTTTCAAATAATCAACTTTTGGCTTTATTGATATTCTTTATTACATCTTTTTAAATTACATTCATTTATTAATTAATTGATTCTTGCGTAATTATTTTAAATTTTTGTTTTCAACTATTCTATATGAATAGTCTGTCTGATATCAATATAGAGATAGCTTTATTTTGCTTGGTGTTTACATGGTATCTTTTTGCTTGATTTTTGTGTTTTAACTTTCAAAAGGTCTGTGGCTTTGAAATTTAAGTGTGCTTCCTATAATGATCTAGGATTTGGGTCATACTTTTTCAATCCACTTGACAATCTCTTCCTTTTACATGAATTATTCAGGCTGTTTTCATCTAATCTACTTATTGATATGCCTGAATTTAAGCATTATATCTTTTAATTTATTCCCTTTTTAAATTTATCCCTTCTTTATTTATATCTCTGTTATTTTAGTCCTGACTTGTATCTGTGATACATACTTCGTTGTCAGTTTGTTGCACTGTGGTGGCTTGTGTGATCCTGGAAGCTATGTCACTAGTATTTCAAATACCACAGGATCGCCTATGGAGGACAAGTTTCAGCAGAGCTTCCAAACTAAGAGAGACTAGGAAGAAAGGTCTGGTGGTCTTCTTCCAAAAACAAGCCAGGGAAAACTATATGAACCACAAAAGACTACATTTGATAAAGTACCGGAAGAAGAGCCCTCTAAATTGGCAGGAACTACACAGTAGTTGCAACAATGCACTCAACCAAGCTGGTGATTATGAAGATGACATGGATCTGGGCAGTGTTTCATTCTGTTGTACATGCATTGGGTCACATGAATCATAGCCTAATAGATGACAACTAAAATAGCATATTTAAGTATATGACTTCACAGAGAAAGGAGAGAAAAAAAAAAAAA
>NW_006921747.1:2091620-2094095 GCF_000298275.1 Orycteropus afer afer | reverse complement strand
CCCGTGCTTACCTTGCTCCCGGAGACCCGATCCCTCTTGGGAGGGTACCAAGGGAAAGTGTTTATGTATGAGGAAAAATCCTTAAAATAAATTGTTGCTATATTTTTACACAATCAGAACACTTTTGTTGTTGTTGTTGTTAAACTTCTTGTGATTTAGATGAACACTATCAAGCCATAGGTCCATGAATGGATCCTAATCATGATAAATACAAAAATAAGTAAATAATAAGTAGGCACAACATAGTACATTTGCTGAAAATAAAGACAAAGAGAACAACGTAAAATAAGCTAGAGGAACAAGACATGTTATATTTAGAGGAGCTACAGAAAATGAAAACCAAAAGACAATCAAAGTGTATCTTTTGAGTATTAAAAATGAAAAACATTTAAAAAATGAAGTAGTATTGTCAACCTAGAATTCCATGCAGTATGGAAATTTGCTTCAAATATTAAGATAAAATGAAGTTATGCTCAAAAAGTCAAAAGCTGAAGACTTTATCTCTACAAAACCCATACTAAAAGTAAATAAATAAATAAATGCTGAAAGGTTTCTTCAACCTGAAGGGAAATGGTATCAGATAGAAACCCAGATCTTCAGGAAGAAAGGATAGATATCTGGATAAGTGCAAAAGACTTAATTCTTAGTTGCCTTTATCTATTTATGTTTTTACTTAAATTGTTTAAAAGGTTTCTGATAGGCCAGGAGGACCCAGGAAAAGGGTAATCACAAGGAGGAAATGAAAGGAGAGCTGTTACACTGTGGGGAATGTAACTAGTGTCACAAAACAAAATGTGTATGAAATCAACTTTGTTCAAAGTGAAGAGGAGCTATAGTGCTTACTGATGAAGATCAAAAACTCAGTCTTCAGTGTGACTTACACCTCAACATAATGGAAAAAAAAAAAAAAACTGTCACAACTGGACCAATAAGTAGCATCATGATAAATGGAGAAAAGATTGAAGTTGTCAGGGATTTCATTTACTGTGATCCCCAGTCAACACCCATGAAAGCAGTAGTCAAGAAATCAGTTGTTACATTGCATTAGGCAAATCTGTAAAAGACCTCTTTAAAGTGTTAAGGAGCAAAGATGTCTCTTTGAAAACGAAGGTACTCCTAACTGAAGCCATGGCATTTTCAATCACCTCATACACATGTGGGAGCTGGACAATGAATAAGGAAGACCGCAGAAGAGTTGATGCTTTTGAGTTGTGGTGCTGGCGAAGAATGCTGAAAGTACCATGGACTGCTAAAGGAACTAACAAATCTGTCCTGGAAGAAGTGCAGCCGGAGTGCTCCTTGGAAGTGAGAATGACCAGACTTTGTCTTACCTACTTTGGTCATGTTGTCAGAAGGGACCCTTCCCTGGAGAAAGACATCATGTGGTAAAGTAGAGGGTCAGCAAAAAAGGGGAAGACTCTCAACAAATGGATTGACACAGCATCTGCAACAATGAGCTCAAGCATAGCAAGCAGTGTAAAGATGGCATAGGATGGGGTGGGTCTCATTCTGTTGTACGGAGGGTTGCTGTGAGTTGGAGTTGACTTGATGACACCTAACAACAAAAACAACAGTAACAATAACATTGGTCTTAGTACTTCTGCTGTTTATTTTAATTCCATGCTATTTTCCTTTGTTTAGTTTCAGTGATTTCAACTGACCTGTATTCTGTTAAGCTGCTCTAGTAGCAGAGTGATTAAGTGCTTGGCTGCTCCCAAAATTCGGTGGTTTGAACTCACCTGCTGCTTTGTGTGAGAAAGATGTGGCTGTCTGCTTCCATAAAGATTTACAGCCCTGGAAACCCTATTGGGGTAGTTCTCTTCTGACCTATAGAGTCTCTATGATTTGAAATTGGCTTAATGGCAATGGGTTATGATCTTCTGATGCTGGTACTATTCAATTGGTACTATCAATCTGCTGTTAAGCCAGTCTGACAAATTCTTCATTTCTGACACTGTAGTTTTTTGTTTCTAACATTTACATTTGGCTGGCTTCTAGAATTCACGTTTTTTTTGTTCTTAAATTCTTCCTCTCTTCAGCTGTTTATCTTTTTCTCTAGCTCTTTTGCCAGTTTTAGCATAGTTATTTTTAAGCACTTTTCTGATAATTCCAACATCCTGGACCTGCTTTTATTCTCTGGGCTTGCTTTTACTCTCAGTTCTCTCATTTTATGTATTTTTTAATGTTCATAAATTTATTCCCACCTCATTTATAATTTTGTTAAAATTATCTTCAATACTATCAATCCTTTTCTATGTACACTTCATGGATGTTTCATACATATTTTAAACATATAGAGCATTAAATTTGCATTTTTTTGTTATTTGAGTGAGTTTATAGAGCAAATTCACTTTCCATACAGCAGTTCACATACATTTTGTCTTATAACATTGACTACAATTTACCACAATGCAACAGCTCCCCTCCCACTTCCTCCCCATAGTTACCTCTTCCCTGTGTCCATCCCTCCATGTA
>NW_006921747.1:2077687-2090840 GCF_000298275.1 Orycteropus afer afer | reverse complement strand
TTCAACTATCACAGGACCATAGTCTCAGTGGACTAGCAAACCTGGTCCTTTTTTTTTTCCTTCCTCTAAATGATTTTGACTTTTGTTCCACATTGTTCTCCCTCTCTATCCAGGATTTCCTACATAGATCCCCCTCCAAGTGGTTGACAGTGGTAGCCAGGCACCATCTAGTTCTTCTAGTCTCATAATGGTATAGGCTGAGGATTGCATGGTGCACCAGTCTCTAGGACTAATTGTTTCCATGAATCTTTGGTTTTCTTCATTCTTCTTTGCTCTGGATGAGGAGAGACCCGTCGTTGCATCTAGTTGGCTGTTTGCAAGCTTTTAAGATTCCAGTCACTACTCGCCAAAGTAGGAGGTAGAACAATGTTTTGTGTAATGTTATGCCAATTGAGCTTGATGTTCCCTGCAACTATGGTCCCCCAGGTTCAACTACTCACTCCCTTTGGGTAGCTGGCTGTGACCAAGAAGTGACTACAAACTTGTCCCTTGTCAGTGCTACTATACACCCAGGAATTATTGCAGAACATACAAATGCACTTATAGAACCGTTGTCTCCCAACTAACTTTGCATTTTCTTTTGACTCCAGTATATCAATCAAGCACAATTTTCCTGCCAAATTTTTCTATCCAAATGATGTTATATGCCATTTAGTCATGCTCAACTTTACTTCTTAAAGACTGTTGTTGTTGTTGTTAATGTGCCGTTGAGTCAGACCTGACTCATAGCGACCCCTCCTTGGGTTTCCGAGGCAGTATCACTATGGAAGTAGATTGCTCCATCATCCTTCTGAGGAGTGGCTGGTGGATTTGAACTGTCAACCTTCTGGTTAGCAGTCAAGTGCCTTAGGCACTATGCTACCAGAGCTTAAAGACTGTACCTAACAATAATAAAAACCAAGTCAAGACCATTGCCATGAAATTGAGTCTGACTCATGGTGACCCCATGTGTTGCAGAGTAGAACTGCTCCATAGGGTTTTCTTTGCTATAACTTTTATAGAAGTAGTTATCCAGGCCTTTCTCTTGTGGCACAACTAGTTGTTTTCAACCAACCAACCAAAGAGTTTGTACCACCCAGAGGGTCTCTATCAATAATATTCATTATATATTAGATAATGACCTGAGAGTTTATTTTCTTGCACTAGGGAGTCATGAGAATATTTTAAGCAATTGCCTAGGATTTCTCCATTGTCAAGAATTAATTCACTGGGTCCTTATTCAGTCCTGTATATTTCTGATCTCATTATGTTTGTGCAGTTGATGGTTTCTAAAGGAGAAAGAAAATTCTGGGGTCACAATGAGAAGGTTATTACATTCCCTTACAGAATGCCTAACCTACTGTTAAAAGGTTTTAATAACTTTCTTAATTTCCGTAGAGGGAGAGAAGAGGAAAAATACTTAATTGCCAATTTTTCATTAGGCAGGAAGCTCAAATACCAGTATATTTGGTTGAAACATTTTTGTGGGTCAACCTACGGAGTGAGAGGTATTCTTAGCCTTCTTAAATTATATATAAACATTTGTGTGTATTTGTTTTTCACTGGCATAGTATATTGCTTTTAATAGATACCCTATCCCAAATATTAAATGCTACAGCTTTAGAGTATCTCTTATCTTAAAAACAAAAGAAATTGTGTGGTGTGTGTGTGTGTGTATGTATGTATGTGTAAGTTTTTATTTGCCAAGGAGAATAGTCCTTGGAAGCTATTTCTGTAAATAGACCATGATCCAAGGGGCATGTCCCAGAGCACATGATGGATTCCTGCTCTCCCCTTGCTCATAGTCTAAAGTTAGCTTGCTAAATGCAGCAGCAACTCAGGCAAAAACTTCACAACAGGTGCAGTGGGTAAACCCATGAGTTAACTCTCCAGATAGTTCATTCCTAGGCAGGATACCTCACTCTATTAAAGGAATGTGACTCTAGCAACTTTTGACTTAAAACTGTGTTGAAAAGAGTAAGAAATCTGATATAAAATATTTGTGTTCCTTTCTTAGCAGAAAGGAGCTTTGGTGGCACAGTGCCTAAGGCATTTTGAATGCTAACTGGAAGGTTGGCAGTTCCAAACTACTGGAAGGTTGGTCATTCAAACCCACCAGCTGCTCCACAGAAGGAAGGTGGGGCAATCTACTTCTGTAAAGATATACTGCCTGGGAAACCCAACGGACTTCACTGTGAGTCAGAATCAACTCGATGGCAGTGTGTTTGGATTTTTTGTTGTTTGTGTTGTTGTTGTTGTTGCTACGTGCCGTCAAGTCGGCCCCAACTCATAGCTACCCCTCCTTAGGTTTCCAAGGTGGTATCTTTATGGAAGTGATTGCCCAACCTTCCTTCAGAGGAATGGCTGGTGGGTTTAAACCACCAGCCTTCTGGTTAGCAGTCAAATGCCTTAGGCACTACGCTACCAGAGACCCTTGAAATGTTATATTCAAATGAGAGTTCTGTGGAGGTCCGATGATAAGTTCTCCATTATAAGAACACTCACAAGAAAAGCACAAATACTTAGTTCCAGAGCTAAGGAATGCCTTCTGTTCATGTAAAGGACTAAGCCTTGGTTTCTTATTTTCTGCTGAACACTTTATATTTCTGTTTCTTGGGAGTAGATTGTTTATTTGCTTACTTGACTGTAATATTCAAGAGTCAAGAGGGAATTAAGCCAATTACATTTAGGAGCAAGAGAAGAGAGACTTCAGCCCACAGGCCAAATGCAACTTGCAGCCTATTTTTGTAAATAAAGTTTTTGTTGTTGTTTTAAACAGTGTCCGACTCATTTGTTTATGTATTGTGTATGGTTGCTTCAACAAAGAGAAAACCTTGCTTGCAAATCCAGAAATGTTTAGGACCTGGGCATTTTCAGAAATAGTTTGCTAACCCCTGGTTTAGAGGGTAAAAAATTACACTAGACGAATTTGACATTTTCTTCCTTATAATTTTTTCCACAATCAGTTTTTCTGTGTAAAAGAGAGGAGTACTGTGGTAGAAGCAGTGAAGAGGACAGTGTGGAAGGGCATGGGGCCAGTAGGGAAACACCATAGTCCAGGATTACAAATCTTAGTCCCTCTTTTTTCCTGAGCATTCCCTTAACTTGACAGAAGCAGATGCAAAATAATTGCTTATGCTTGTAGTGTTTATTTATAGCATGCCTTTCCTCATGTAGAAAAGACAGAACAAAATCCCCAATAGGCTGATTTGAACTCATTTTTCTTGCGAGTCAATATGAAGCAATGCCAAGATTAGCAATAGGGAAAGATTATGACAAAATGGAAATTTGGCTCACAGCACCTTGTCAGCTCTCTGCCACTTCTGTGACTTCTCTCACTTTGGATCAATAGAGCAGTCTTACCACCAGCATAAGTTTTTAATCGGGCTTTAGTGTAACTCTGTGATGGGATCTTTCCATTTAGTGTCAGAGCTAAATTTATTTCTCTTTTGACCTTTGACAGGGTCTAATCATGGAGAAGAAAATAATTTTTAGCACCTTTTCTACCATGGGAGAAGAGCAGTCTTGAATATTTTCTAGGCAAGACACTTTTAAAAATTGGCTTTGGAATTTTTAAAAGTAGGAAAGTTGTCACTGCTTGCAAATTGAGATGAGTCACTTGGAGTTATCACAGGATCCCAGAAGGGTGAGAAAAATTGATAAAAACTTAAAGAAAAAAATTCTCAGTAGTTAAAATTAGTAGAATGAGAGCAGTTACTGTATTTGTAAGGTTGCCATGTTCTTATTGGGAAAATGTTCAGGCTCAATTCTATCCTCAGTGGGAACTGGACACAATTCCATGAGTACAGAATGATGTGGGCCAGTCGTATCAGGCTAGAGCCATACTTGCTATGAGCTCAGAGTGACAACTGGGCCCCATTGGCATTTACTTCTAATAGTAAACTGCATAATCATGGATGTGGTTGTAATGCTACAGCCTGCCATGTGTGGGATCTATGTGTACCCTCAGCACTGGGCCCCACAGCACTAGCAGGATGCCCAGTGGCAGGGCCAGGGTTGGGAGAGGGAATGAGGAACTTGCTTCAGGCATAAAATTTAAGGGGTCATCTACAACCATTGTTTACCAAGTGCTGAGTTTCTGTTTATGACGATGGAAAATTTGGCAATGGATATTATTAATGATTGCACAGTATGATTAATGTAATTAGTGTCACTAAATTATACATTCGGAAGGAAGGTTGGGCAATCTACTTCCGTAGTGATACTGCCTTGGAAACCCAAGGAGGGGTCGCTATGAGTCGGGGCCGACTCGACGGCAAACAACAACAACAACAACAACAACAAATTATACATGTGGAATATCTTGAATTGGCAAATGATGTGTTATCTATATCTTTATAATAATAAAAAGAAAAAAGCTCAGCAATGAAATTAACTCACATTAATGCTATATTTAAAAAAATCTAAATTAATACAAAAATGCAGTTAAAAAATTACTAAAATTTAAAATGACAATTGTTTATCATATGACCTGGTTTTTTGTTATATGACCCTCCACTATTGTACTATGAGAACAATCATTCCTAGTAGCTTAGGCTGCCTTGGCTGGGTAGCTATCATGTCTACCACCCAGTGAGTTTCTGGAGATTGACAATGGCCGACAGACAAATTGAATAATGTGAGGATTTATATATAGTCAGGTTTTTTAATTGTAAAAATGTTATTGATTTTTGTTGTTGTTCTTCAAAATATGGAAAGATATTCTCATAAGTTTTATAACAAGTTGCTGGCAAGTTAATTCTGATTCATGGTGATCCCGTGTGTGTCAGTAAATTTTGCTCTATAGAGATTTCAATGACTTTGATCCTTTGAAATCAGATCACCAGGCATTTCTTTTAAAGCACACAGTGGATTTGAACCTCCAACCTTTTGGTTAGTAGTTGAATGCTTAACCATTTGATCCACCAGCCACTCCTCGAAAGGGAGGTTGGGCAATCTGCAATCTACTTCCAAAGTGATACTGCCTCAGAAACCCAAGGAGGGGTTGCTATGAGTCAGGTCTGACTTGAAGGCACATAACAACAACAACAACAACAACAGCCACTCAAGTGTTTATGAGCCAAAAAAAAAAAAAAGCCCAGTTGCTGTCAAGTCACTTCTGACTCATGGTGACCCCATGTGTGCTGTGTTCAATAGGATTTTCAAGGCTGAGATCTTTTGGAAGTAGATCACAGGGCTTTCTTCTGAGTTACTTCTAGGTAGATTCAAACTGTCAACCTTTTGGTTAGTAATGGAGCACTTAATTGATTTTACCACCCAGAGACTCCAAGTATTTATATGGGTACATATTTTCCTTTTACCTTAGTCTTCAGAATGGCTCCATAGTACCTCATGATACTACTGTAACAAACTGATCTTGTTCTTATTTGGACAAACATAAACACTAGGTCAAAAATAATATTTAAACAATCCGTACTTACTGAGATCTCAGGGACAAGTTAGATTTCAGGGACAAGTAAATTATTTAGCACAGGCATGCTCCTAGCTTCTCCAACAGACCTGGAGTCTTGGCTGGTCAAGAAATCTCTCCTATTTCAAATACAGCCTACTCTTCTCTTATGCTTTGGGCCTCACAATCCACGAGGAGTTACAGCTATCAAATGAGGGAAGTAGGTTTGGTAAGGACTGGATTAAAGGTCACTGCAGGCTTGCTACTTAGGTTCAATCAGTTGTTACCAGGTGCAGTCACTCACTTTTCAGCTAAGGTTAGAATGTGGTTTTTAAATGAAATGTCTTGATTGTTAAATGTTGACAAAAATTTAAAAAAATAAATAACAACTTGGGTCATATAAAATATATGTGTGGGCTTCTCATTTTAACAGTTTTAACTCCTTCTGCTCAATGTCCTTTGGAGAAGAGTAGGGAGAGGGAGGGGGTCTCTATCTTGAGGGTAGAAGAGCCTCTGAGAGGATTATCTGAAACTGTGCTCTTCAACATTGAACACTCATGGTCCAATATATCCTCAAGACAATTCATAGCGTACAACAAGAAAATGCCAGGATTTCTATGTATGATTATTTTTCTAATCCCTTCAAAAGAATTTACAATCGCTATGAGTCAGGTTTGACTCGACGGCACATAACAACAACAACAACAATATTATATTTGGCATAGTGCCTAAGGCATTTCACTGTTAACTGGAAGGCTGGTGATTCAAACCCACCAGCCAGTCCTCAGAAGGAAGGTTGGACAATCTACTTCCATAGTGATACAGCCTTAGAAACTAAGGAGGGGTCACTATGAGTTGGATCTGTCTTGACAGCAGTGAGTTTTGTTTGGTTTGGTATACTATATTAGGACATTGTATATGTAGTAGTTAAGGTTGTTTATCAACTTGTCTAGGCTGTGGTTTTGAGTGGCTGGCAGCTGGATACAGTTATTCCCTATGATGAGACTGGATGTGGGGTAATCACCTCCATGGTGGAATCTGCTCTGAGTAGCTAAGTAGTTGCCTTCAGGATGTGGCTTGCTTCTGGTATAAGGAGAAGTTTTAGGAAGGGTCTCTAGCTCGTTGGCACCTTTTGGATCCAGCATTTGGCTGTGTCATAAGCTCCAGGTCCTGGACTTGAAATCAGTGGCCTGCCATATGCCTGTTGATCTTTAGATTGTGCCATTCTCCTTGGCAACGTTGGGTCTGTCAGCTTTAGCAGTCAGCAGCTGCATGAGTTATGAGAAGCCTCTAATTCCCGTGGACGTGGAATAAGAGACAGAGATGTATCCCAAGATTGAGGGACCTTCACTCAGCCTCGAGAGCGGCACTCTAAACTCAGACTTCTTGCCTCCTAAACTGTTTGTTAAAGCGATCCACTTGTGGTATTTCTGTTATAGCAACACTAGAGAACCAATGCAGTATATGTTTATAATTTATAAATAAATATCCATTTGATAGAGATGTATGATAAAAAACACTTTATTATGGTCACTCACAATAAAAAACATGTAAAATGTAGAAAGACTAAATGAAATCAGAACTTTCACAGTGTGTGATTCCTGTTGCTAGCATTTCCCTAAGTAGGCCCTGGCGGTGCTGTGGCTAAACGCTTAGCAGCTAAATAAAACGTTGGTGGTTTGAACACACCAGCTAGTCCATGGGATAAAGATGGGACAGTCTGCTTTCAGGAAGGTAACAGGCTTGGAAACCCTATGGGACCATTCTACTTGGTCTTACAGGGTCACTATGAATTAGAATCTACTTGACAGCAACTGGTTTTTGGTTTAGCCCTTCACTAGTGCTTTATGATGTTACAAAGTTTCATCTTCTCTTCACTGAGTAGCATTACCAAAGGTTCCATTGTGTGATGTTAGCTTCAATAAGTGTCAAGTGCTAGGATCAAAAAGAGAGAGGGCTAGAGACAGAATGTTCCATCCCAGATGGGCTTTTAAAAAAATTTTTTTTAGGCATGAAAATAGGTTGGAAAGATCCACCCCTATCTGTTCATGCTGTCCCTTCTTTGGGAAATATCTGTCATTATTATTGTGCCATTATTGAAGTGCCATGTCGATTCAGTCAATGACTAGAAAATGTAGCAATGCTAAATGAACCCTCAGGTCATGGAATTCTTTGTCATGACCTCAATAAAGCCACATAACTCCCATTTATTGAACACTAGTCATGTTCCAAGTACTATCCTAAGTTCTTTATGAAAACATTCACTTAATTCCTAAAATAAGCCTATGTTAGTTTGAGGTATATTATCTGTTCTCTGAGATGGTAACATTGAGCCTCAGAGAGGATTAAGTGATTTTCCCAAAGTCCTGCAGCTATAAGAAGTGGCTTTCATCAGAATCTTAAACCTATACTCACAAGAATTTCACTTTGTAGCTTTCTTTGTCCCAAACCAGCTCAAAGAAGTGTACATACATCTTTAAGTATATGACAGGTAAGTAGTCTCTGTCTATATAGGAATGTGAAATGCCTATTGGATGTATCTACTTGATTTGAAAAGACATCATGGTGTCATCATTAGGTAATGAACAGCTAATTTAGACGCAGGTTAAAATTTAAAAAGACAATTCTGGCCATATTTATTGGTTTTATAAAAGGTTTTGTATTTCAACTTTAACCAAGGTTGTTAACTTTTCATTAGGATACATAAGTTCACCCTGCAGTTTATGGGGTGGTTTGACACTCAGCATCAATCTTCACTTCCCTCTAGTATACTCTTCGGGAGCTCTAGTAGCATAGTGCCTAAGGCATTTGACTGTTAACCAGAAGGCTGGCAGTTCAAACCCACCAGCCACTCCTCGGAAGGAAGATGGGGCAATCTACTTCCACAGTGATACTACCTTGGAAACCCAAGGAGGGGTCGCTATGAGTCGGTCCGACTCAACGGCACATAACAACAACAGTATACTCTTCAGGCTGTAGGCTGAAGCTAAAAACTACATTTCTCAGGTGCCCATGTACTACACACCCTATTTTTCTTGTTGTTGTTTAATAACAACAGTTTTAAAATTATATAATTTCATATGAATTTATTATATTTTTAATTGGTTGTTGTTGTTGTTATTTGCCATCGAGTCTGCCCCAACTCATAGCGACCCCTCCTTGGGTTTCCGAGGCAGTTATCACTACGGAAGTAGGATTGCCCAACCTTCCTTCCGAGGAGTGGCTGGTGGGTTTGAACCGCCAGCCTCCTGGTTAGCAGTCAAGTGCCTTAGGCACTATGCTACCAGAGCTTCTTGTTACACAGTATTAAAGGAACCCTGTGTTGGAGGTTCAAACCCACTCAGTGACTCTGTGGAAGTAAGACTTGGTAATTGTCTTCCATAAAGATTATATCTTAGAAAACCCTGTGGGGCAGTTCTCCTCTGTCATCTGTGGTCGTTATGAGTTGAAAATTATCTCAATGACAACCAGCATCAACAACAAGCGGTATTAACTAAGCAACAAACATTTATTTTGTGTCTCTTTTGTCCTCCGGATTATTCTAGACACAGTTCTCTGTCTTCACAGTGCTTACATTCTGATAAAAGAAATAGACAATAAGTATACTTAAAAATGTATAATAAATACCAATTAGTAATAGTTCATGTGTAAAATTAATAATAATTTTAACAGGACAGTTGCTGTCACATCATCTCCAAATCATAATGACCACATGTGTGTCAGAGTAGAACTGTGCTCCACAGGATTTTAAGTGGCTGACTTTTCAGAAGTAGGTCACCAGGACTTTCTTCCCAGGTGCCTCTGGGTGGATGTTCAACATTTTGTTTAGCAGCTGAGCGCATTATCACTATTACCACCCAGGGACTCTTTAAGATATGAATGTACCATCCTCTGGTGATAAACATTTGGGTTCTTTTCACATTTTTACTATTAAGCTACAAAGCAGTGAGCATCTTTTTGGATGCCTCTTTTCTGCTTTGTGCAAATATGTTGTCATGACAGACTTTGTCAAGTTTCAAAATTGTGAGTTACATTATTAGTTAAAGTACTTAAATACCTTATGACTGATTAGACTGTGAAATGTAAGGCCTTCCAGTCTGTGAAAGTTTTCTAATTCTGAGATTGATTTGATAGTTCATTGGTAGAATTCTCACCTTGCAGTGAGAGACCTGTGTTTGATTCCTGGCCAATGTACCTCACAGTCAGCCAACACCCATATGTCAGTAGAAATTTGAGCGTATGATGCTGGACATGTTTCAGCAGACCTTTCAGGCTAAGATAGACTGGGAAGAAAGGCCTGGCAAAGCCAACGACAACCCTGTGGATCACAAATATCCAATTCGTAAAGGATCATGGGGATGGCGCAGAGTGGGCAGCATTTTGTTCTGGTGTGCCTGGGGTCACTGGGCCAGCAGATAACTTGATAGCAGCTAGCAACAGCAACAATATTTTGAAGAATTTCAGGCCAGAGATTAAGGGAATGGAGAATAAGATATGTCCCAATGCAAGGCTGGCAAAGTAAACTTTCTCTACTGATTTTCCCTAGGGCAGTGTCCTTTCTAAGTGCAAGGAGCAGCATTTCCTTCCTGTACCTTTCTCAGCCTGTTCTTTCCTCCCTCCCACCATGCACTGCAATTAATGGTGTCTGGCTGCAGTACAAGCAATGTTATTGTTACCTCTCTTGGCCTTTGTCATATTTTATTCCAAGCCTGAGGTTTTGCCAATTGTTAGCAGCTAACAGTATAAAAATAGCCCACTTGTTGTAATGAAGGACATAAAAATGCAAAGAGAATAGTGGGCTCTTTAGGCTGGCCTATTAACCTTTGCAGGATTTGCTGGGGAGTATTGACCACAGCATAATAAAACTTGGGCAAGCAAAAGAGGAACAGAAGAGAGCACTTTGAAGACAAATGATAGGTCAGTTTTACCCTTTGGAGAGGTGGAGAAGACCCCAAATGGTTTCGTAATCAAGCTCTCATGTATTTCCCTGCTTCTACCTTGAGAAACACAGGCTTAGACTTTTCTTTTCTATTGGACAATTAGGTGGTTTAGCCTCAGTGAAGGGCATTTAGCTTAAAAAGCAAGCTAGCATTTCTATTATGTTTAAGACACGTAGGGATGATTGATGGGAAATTGATCATTCATTTTTCCAATGACTTGTATTCCACATCTGCTATAGATATGGCACTGTATTGTTACTAGACCCAACCAAGATAGATGTGGCCCCTCACCTCATGGAATGTTTAGTCTAATCTGAGAAATTAAGAGTACCATTGTGTAAGTAGTAAATGAAGTATTGGACTGGTATCTGTGTTATGAAGTCTCCAACTATTATTGGAGGTCTCTCTGTTACTCCTTTCAGTATTGCCAATTCTGCTTCGTATATTTTGGGACTGATGTAAGGAGCTCTGGTAGAGCAGTGGTCAATGCACTCAGCTGCTAACCAAAAGATTGGAAGTTCAAACCCACCAGCTGTTCAGTGGGAGAAACATGAGGCATTATGCTTCCCAAAGATTAACCTTGGAAATTCTATGGGACAGTTCTTTTCTGTCCAATAGAATCACTAAGAATCAGAATCAACTCTATGGCAGTGGGTTTGGTTTTGGTTTTTGGATGTTAAATGCATATATATGCACAGTCATACCTTATTTTATTTCACTTTGCTTTATTGTGCTTCACAGATACTGTGTTTTTTACAACTTGAAGGTTTGTGACAAGCCTGCTTTGAGTAAGTCTGTTGGCGCCATTTTTCCAACAGTATGTGCTCACTTTGTGTCTCTATGTCACATTTTTATAATTCTCATAATATTTCAAACATTTTCATAATATTATTAAATATTTAATAACCTGCCAAAAAAAACCAAACCCACTGCCATCAAGTCAATTCCAACTCATAGTAACCCCCATTGGGTTTCTGACAGGGTCAATCTTTGCAGAAGTAGTTTGCCCAGTCTTGCTTCTACGGAGTGGCTTGTGGGTTTGAACCGCCATTCTGGCTAGCAGCCAGATGCCTTAGGAACTGTGCTACCTAAGCTCCTTAATAGACTATGGAATAGTATAAACATAACTTTTCTATGCACTGGGAAACCAAAAAAATTGGTGTGCCTTACGTTGTTGTGGTATTTGCTTTATTGCGGTGGTCTGGAATGAAACCCACAATATCCCTGATATATGCCTGTATAATTATTATATATTTTTGAGTAACTGCCCCTTTTATCATTATGTGTAGTATAATTAGACTTTAACTTAAAGTCTATTTTGTCTGGTATCAACATGGCTACACCTGTGCTCTTTTGGTTACCCTTTGCATGAATTATTCTCCTCTGTCCTTTTACTTTCAGTCTGTTTGTGTATTTGGGCTTGAAATATGTCTCTTTTAAAGAGCATATGGATGGGTCATATATTTTTATGGGACATATGGTTGTGAACATAAATAATGGGTTTGTATAAAAGAGAAAACAAGGAAAAGCATCATATAAGAAAGTCAAAAAAGGCAATATTTAAGCTGATACTTGATGATAAGAAGGAGCTGACTGGTGGTAAGGTGTAAGTAAGAGCACCCCTGGCCAAGGCAAGGGAATATATTAAGAGCCTGAGATGGGAGAAGAACTAAAAGAAGGTCATTGTGGCTGTTATGTAAGGAGCAAGGGAAAAAGTTGCCAGGAATTTTGTTGACTGTAATACAGATAGAGACATGATCCTTAGTGTTTTTGACCAATGCATTATAAGGGTCATGGGCTCATTTTATTGCCCTGGGAAATTATTGAAGACTTTTAGGCACAGTACTGAATTATATAGTTTTCAAGGTTACTTGAGCTACTTTTACTTGCATGAATTGGAGTGAGTCAAGGATGGTCACAAGGAAATTACTTAGAAAGCTATGCCCAGAAAAGACATGATGATGGCTTATCAGCAGGGTGGTAGAGGACATGGAAAAAAGATGATCAAATCAAGATACATGTTTTCAGGCTAAATCAAGGAATCTAGGAGACGAATGAAAATCAGGCAGGGGTAAGGGAGAGGTACTGTGGGATATGGAACCCAGATCACTATTATTTTAGTGAAATAATTCATGATGCAGTCATTTTGTGATGCTTTCACAAGTACCTTTCAAATCTGCCCTTTTGGAAATTGCACATTGCTTTTTTACTTTTATTATTATTATTATTATTTTCGCTGCTGTATAATCATAGAGCACACTGTGTAATATAGTTAACTTTTCCAAAGTTATCTGCAATATAAATTCAAACTTCTACTTCAGTTTTCCCTTTCATGGTCAGGTTGCCTGTCTTTAGTATTTTAGTCAGATTTGGAGAAAAGATTTACTGTGGCAGGGAAAGAGTTTCCATGTTAAAGGCTATCTAATATTTCTATTATGTAAAAACTAGGCGAGTAGTTCTCAACTGGGGGTGAGTCTGTCCTCTGGGAGCTCTTGGCAATGTCTGGGAACAGTTTTGATTGTCACGTTTGGGCACTGTTACTGGCATAAAGTTGGTAGAGGCCAGGTGTGCTGCTAAACATCCTACAATGCACAGAATAGCCCTCGCAGCAAAAATAACCTGGTCTAAAATGCCACTAATGCTAAACACAAGACAACTTGAACTAAAAGAATATTTATGGAGGCGGGGCAAGATGGCGGACTAGGCAGAAGGATTGCACAGACCTCTTCAACAAAGAAAAGGGAAACCAGTTAACACAGACACAGAAGATAATCTTGGACCCCTGAGCCTTGAAGGAAAGGATGTAGAATTGGACTAAACCCAA
>NW_006921747.1:2058938-2069564 GCF_000298275.1 Orycteropus afer afer | reverse complement strand
GTAACTATGGGGAGGAAGTGGGAGGGGAGCTGCTGCATTGTAAATTTTGGTCAATGACATGAGACAAATTATATGTGAACTGCTGTATGAAAAGTGAATTTACTCTGTAAATCTTCACCCAAAACCTAATAAAAAAAAAAAAAAAGAATATTTACTTGCTCATTGGTTCTGTATGTAGCTGAAGAGAGTTTAACCTGCTTTGGTGATTACAGTCTACCTGTTGTGGTTAGGATAAGAAATACAGATGGTCCTAAATCCTTTTAAATTTCTAGAAAATTGCAACAATTCCCTCAGCATTCAATTCTATAGCATTAATTATACAAATAAAAAAGTAGGTATGTGAGTCAAATATAAAGCTATAGACTCTATTCATGAAAAATTATATATTTAATTGATAGCTTATATTTCAAATTTAAATTGTGCTCTTAGCAAATCTAACACAACTTATACCTAATAGCTACTTCTTCAAGACTCTCCATAATTAGACCTTTATTCTGTCCTTACTTTTAACAAAACATCACGAGAAACACTTTCCTTAAACAGTGCATTGAATAATTGGACAAAATAAAAATAGACAAAGATCACAAGGAAAAAAAAAAATATATATATATATGCATTTAGAGCTTTAATCAGAGAGATACAAACTCAAACAACTTTTGCATATCAAATTCACCAAAAATTAAAAAAAAAAAGAAAATATTTAGGAAATAGAAAGGAAGATGTCACCTGTGTTTTATTGACTATCCAAAGGTATTTGACTATATTGATCATAACAAGTTATGTATAAAATTACAAAGGATGGGAATTCCAGAATACTTAATGATGTTCATGCATAACCTGTACATAGACCAAGATACTGTTGTTTGAACAGAACAGGGGATGCTGTGTGGTTTAAAACCAGGAAAAGTGTGTTAGCCTTATATCCTTTCACCATATATATTCAGTCTATATGCTGATCAAATAATCCGAGAAGCTGGACTATATGAAGAAAAACGTGGTATCAGGATTGGAGGAAGAATCATTAACAACCTGAGATATGCAGATGATACAACCTTGCCTGGTGAAAGTGAAGATGACTCAAAGCACTTACTGATGAAGATTAAAGACTATCATCTGCAGTATGGATTATATCTCAACATAAGCAAACAAAAATCCTCACAACTGAACTAATAAGCAACATAATGATAAATATGGAAAAGATTGAAGTTGTCCATCATTTCATTTTACTTGGATCCACAAGCAACACTCGTGGAAGCAGCAGTCAAGAAATCAAATGATGGATTGTATTGGGCAAATGTGCTATAGAACTCTTTAGAGTGTGCAAAAGCAAAGATGTCACTGAGGTGCTCTTCCTGACCCAAGACCTATTTTATAATCAGTCAGGTCATATGCATGCACCAGCTGGACAATGAATAAACCAAACCAAACGCACAGCCATTGAGTCGATTCCAACTCATAGCGACGCCCATTGAGTTTCCAAGGGAGTAAATCTTTATGGAAGTAGATTTCCCAGACTTCCTTCCATAGAGTAGTTGGTGGGTTTGAACTGCCAACCAGCTTTCTGGTTAGCCATTAAATGCTTTAGGCACTAGGCCCCAAAGCTCCTTGGACAATTAATAAGGAAGACCAAAAAAATATTGATACCTTTGACTTATGTTATTAGTGAAGAATATTGTATGGACTGCCAGAAGAACAAACAAATTTGTCTTGGAAGAAGTACAGCTAGGATGTCCCTTAGAAGGGAAGATGGCCAGACTTCATCTCTAGTACTTTGGCCATAATAGTTCCCTGATGAAGGACATCATGCTTGGTAAATTAGAGGGTCACTGAAAGAGAGGAAGACACTCAATGAAATAGATTGACACAGTGGCTCCAACAGTAGGCTCAAACAGCAATGATTGCAAGGATGGCATATAGTTAGGCAGTGTTTTGCTCTGTTGTACATAGGGTCGTCATGGTACCTAACCACAAATACTGGGAAGGAACTTGTAAACAAATTTTGTTTCTCGTAACTTCCAGAATGTCTCTTTCTTTTGGAAATAGTGGCTATAAATGGAGTTGGAAAGTGCAAGTATCCTAGGTTTTTTTTTTTTTTTCTTCCCCAGTGAAAGGTCTGAGAAAGTGTTATTCCATGTTATTTTCAAAGTCATCTTGTTACTAGGGAAGATTGGAGATAGAAAGTGATGAAAACAAAGAATGACTTCTGCCTGCATTTCCCCTCAAAATAAGCATCTACAGAAAAAGCTATAAAGAGGATTGTGTAGCCATGAGGGCAATCAAAAATCCTGGCCACAGATAAGACCAGGCCGTGGTGTCTCTTCCAGAAATAATCCACATAGGAATCTACTGGTCTCTGAAATTGTTACCTAAATTATTTACTAAAACCAGAAACCCAAACTCACTGCCGTTGAGTTGATTCTGACTAATAGAGACCCTTTAGGACAGGGTAGAACTGTCCTGCAGGGTTTCCAAGGCTGTAAACATTTACAGAAGCAGACTGCCTCATCTTTCTCCCACAAAAGAGCTAGTGGGTTATAACCACTGATCTTTTGGTTAGTAGCCAAATGTTTTAACCACAGTGTCACCAGAGCTCCTTTAAGTAATATGCTAGTGTATATTGTTGAATAACATAGATAATAGGGATTTTTTTTTCCAAATCTTTTAAACCTGGAGTGTTCTTTGTAGGCATTGCTTAGTCTTCTTTTCCTCCTCGAAGATAAAATAAAACATGACATTGACAAGTATATACCAACTTCAGCAGTATGCGTAGTTTTCATGCTTTAATGAGAATGGAGGAAAAGAAAGAAACCCACATTGGCCAACGACTGGCAGCAGCGTTGTGCCTCCAGTTTGCCTCTTGTGATGCTGTGAACTGCTCATCCAACATATTGGCTTTTCCACAGCATTGTATTAATAGACATCTAACACCGTTATCACTGGAAACCCATAGTGTGTATCTCATTTGGGAATAAGAGCACACATAACAGTGTGCAATTGAAATGAAAATTTTAAACATTCACCTGCAAGTTCAAGCTAGAAAGTGCCAAGCAATTTCAGGAATTCTTTGTACACCACAGAGACTTTTGAATATTTCATATTGCGGAAGACCTCATAACGGTAATTTTGTTTTCTGGTTTTCGAGTTGATTCTTACTCAAACTAATTGGAAGCCAGAGTTCAGGAAATATTCCTTCTCTCTTTGGGTTCTGCAATTACACAGAGCACAGAAGAAATGGTTTTAATGCTCCACTGGATATTTGCAGTTGGATGATATTTCTCTTGTTCAGGGGCTGAATATACCCTGGTGTGCTGTTTTAAAAATCAATCATAGATACATTTACATAGTTAGTACAAGCACAGGCAATCCACAGAGGGGGCACACTTCAGTGTTGGGAAAAAAGAATTAAGAGTATAATTCCTGCTAGCAACACTTTGGATCCTGTCTGCTCTACCTTCTTTCCTTTTAATGCAGAGAAATTTTTACGGTGAATTAGTTTTCCCATTGCATTGTATTAATTGGAATCAAAAGTCATTATTAGAGCAAACCCATAGAGCAAGGTTGCTTAATTATGAGGCCATTCCCAGCATTAAAGACATAGGCATTAATGAAAACTCAATATAGTATACCATAGTGAAATTTTAATGAATTAACTTATGCCCATCCAACAGACATTTATTTAGTACATACAGAATTCAGTTAGTGTGGATGCAAGAATAAGTGAGAAGAGAGAAAGAGCTTATAGGTTGGTATTTTGGAAAGTGTTGCATGTGGAAATAAAAATATTGAGCTCTAATTTCAACCCTTTCATGTAGGGACTAGGGGCTATTGGGTTACTAATTGAACTAGTGTTAAGTCTTGTTTTCTTGATTTGTGTAAGAAAAAATATATGTGACTATTGGCATCTTGGGAGCTCTGGTAGCGTAGTGCCTACGGCACTTGACTTCTAACCAGAAGGCTGGCGGTACAAACCCACCAGCCACTCCTCGGAAGGAAGATGGGGCAATCTACTTCCGTAGTGATACTGCCTGGGAAACCAAAGGAGGGGTCGCTATGAGTCGGGTCTGACTTGATGGCACATAACAACAACAACACAACATTGGCATCTTAGGTCTCTCTATTGATTTCAGTGGAAATATACACATACCAGTTAGAACTCTTTGAGAATGAAGATTAAGAAATTATGTAAAAGTAAATTTGTAAATGTAATGGAAGGAACAATAACTCTAAAATTATTTAGGGCACTGTAGCAAAATCAGGGAGAAGGTATCGTGTGTACGTATGTTTTTTTGGAAAGGTGTGGTGGCAATCATGGAAAGACAGGTTTGGAACAAAATGGTGCCCATTTATTTTTTCAACAAATAATTACTAGTAGTTGTCATGTGCAAGGACTATTCTAGATGTGGAGATGCAGTAGTGAACAAAACAGACCCCACAATAAAGCTTCAGCATCCATGAACCTTAAATTCTACTAGAGGAGGAGGACTGACAGCAAATGGATATACAAAATATATAGATCTTGGGTGGAAACAAAAATAAAACAAGGATGTTGATGTGAATTTTATATGTGTGGAGTGGCCATTCTCGTTTAAATCTAGTATTTAATTTAGCTTCAGGCATGACCAAACCAGGATATGGAGCAACTGATATCACTCCAAGTTGTGCTTGATTTCTTCCTTGTGTCTTAGGCCCTTTCACTGTGGTAAATCTCAAGAGTTCCAAGCTTACATCATCAAAAATCTAGCATATAAAGTTTGTTACTGTTAGCTTTAATACAAATCCCAAAAGTGAGCCTCATTGGCTGGATGGTCCTATTTCCAACATGAACCAACACTGTAACTGGTGGATACAATATAGGCTGATAGGTTAGACCTGGGTCATGTGATCATTTCTGGCACCAAGGAGTGGAGTCAGTCTCCCAAAAACCCTGTAAACAGGAAACATGGATGGGGCTGGTCATTCAGGTAACTGAGGACTCTGTTCTTAGAGGAAGGAGAAACTAATATTAATAAGGCAAAAACAACAGACATCTACTGCACTTTAACTTGTGCTTTATGTTTATTTTTTGAAGCAAAACAAAAAGAGCTATAGTATTTGCAACACTTACCCTTTCTGCAATGGGTGTAGAAGTTGTTTATCTCACAGAGTATTGTGTCCCCCACATTAAGCACAGTCCCTGGGATGAGGCAGTGTGGTAGTTATGTTTGTGTGTCAACTTGACTGGGCCTGGTTGAGTGGCTGGGCAGCTGGTGGTAGTTATTTCCCATGATGAGAGTGGCAATCATCTCCATGGTGGGATCTACCACAAGCAGCTGAGTAGCTGCCTTTGGGATGTGGTCTGCTTCCTGTATATAAGGAGAAGCCTTAGGAATGGTCTCTAGCTTATGGCACTCTTGGATCCTGCATGTTGCCATGTTGTTGCTCAGCAGCTTGCTATGCTCTGCTCACCTTGGGACTTACAATGGACTTAAGTTAATGGCTTTCTGTGTGGTTTGGTAATATCGGGACTGTGCCTTTTTACTTGTCAACCTTGGGGCTTCTCAGCCTCAGCAGCCAGTAGCTTGTCTGAGTGAAGAAACACCTCTAGCTCCAGTGGGCCAGGAGCAGGAAGCAGAGCTGGACTCCAGGGTTGAGGGGCTTTCACCCAGCCCCTAGAGCCTGGCACCCTGAACTTGTACTTAAAGTCTTCAAACTGTAAGAATAAACTCCTGTTTTTTAAGGCCATCCCATTTGTGGTATATTCCTGTCAGAGTGGCACTAGGAAACCAGAACAGGCAGGCACTCAAAAACTTTTGCTAAGTGAATGAACAAATGAATAAATGAATTTAGATACATGATTGTGGATGACTTTGTTAAAAAAATATTTTCTACCATTGGCAGCACAATGAAAGTTGTAAAGCAGCTGTGTGTATTTAACTGCCTTATAGAGTGAACAAAAAAAGTGATTCAATTAGTGGTAATATGGTTTGGTGCTGTTAGAAACATAATTGAATAATTACTGCTCTGGGCCAATAGCTGTTTTTCTCC
Source organism: Orycteropus afer afer (assembly GCF_000298275.1). Classification (NCBI taxonomy): domain Eukaryota; kingdom Metazoa; phylum Chordata; class Mammalia; order Tubulidentata; family Orycteropodidae; genus Orycteropus; species Orycteropus afer. The sequence continues at coordinate 2,063,540 of NW_006921747.1, read as the reverse complement.
TTTACTCTGATTTTCCTGATATCTGGTTTATACATATTCGTTAAAAATCTTCTTTTAGAAAGAAAAAGGGAATTTCTTCTTTAAAAGAGAAATTGACATGTTTTCTATCTGTCTTCATTGTCTAAGACATTCAGCTGAATATTTACATTTAAAATATTTATTTACTTTTAATAAAGATAGATTATGTGAGTGGTAAATATCTTAAGTGAGGAAAATAAGAAATATATTGGTTTTGAAAGATTTCTGTACAGGAGAACATTGGCTGAAATACTTAGCCCATTTTGTACTTTAGAAATGAATCCAGGTGATTAAATTATTATTGCTAGAAAGAAGAAAAGGAAGACTGGCCATTATGTCCATTATGTCCAATAACAAACTCTGCAGGCCTATATTCCTTAAATTACTTCCCGGGGGTCTTAGCAAGCAACAGAGGCATTTAACTAATTATAAGCAAATTCACAGATGGTGATCATAGGGGAGGGTGGTTAGGGTTTGTCCATGATTTTTTCTATAAAAGAAAAGGTGATAAGTATCCATCCTAAAGAAAGAGCCACATAAGCATTTCATTCATAAATAGCATTGGAAACCTAGAAACTGAGTTATTTTTCTTTGTCCCAAAATGGGCTCTGCTGTGGTTTACCCTTATGCACATACAGATAAGTCCCATCAGAATGATAACATAGAAGATGTTTAGTTAGTTAGTTATTTTTAATTGTAGCAAAAATATACATAATAAAGCATACACCATCTCAACAGTTTCTATATGTATAGCTTAGTGACATTGAATCCTTCATATTATACAATCATCCTTGCTATATTTTTTCCAAATCATTTCACCAACTTTAACATAAATTCACTGGCCCACTAAGCAAAAACTCCTCTCCCCCTTTCAGTTTATTCATTGCTGATATCATTCTTCTTCTTCTTTTTTTTTTTAGCATTTAGTAGGAGACAGGAAAGGGACCCTGGTAGTGTAGTGGTTAATTGCTCACTGGCTAACCAAGAGGTTAGTTGTTTAAATCCACTAGCAACTCCACTGGAGAAAAATGTGGCAGTCTGCTTCTGTGAAGATCATAGCCTTGGAAACCCTGTGGGACAATTCTACTGGATCCTTTAGGCTCACTATGAGTTAGTATCAATTCAATAGTAGCAATTGCACAATATTTTGCTCTATCTTCAGCAAATACTTTTTGATAATTCATTAGGTGCTAGTGTTAAATAGTAGAACAATGAACAAAAGAGACAAAGATCTGTGATTTCATGGAGTTTGCATGTTATCAGGGAAACACAGGCAACAGGAGGGTAAAGCACATAGCAAATTAGGTAGTAATGGTCCTGTAAAGAAAAATACAGCAGAGGGGCTTAGGAGAATGTGTATGAAGAGAAGCAATTTCAATTTAAACTTAGTACACAGACTTCTGTAATAAGTAGAATAGTGCTTCTTAAACTTTGGTGTAAGAAAGTATCCTTTGGCTTATTTTGGGGTAAGATGGCAGAATAAGCAGACAAACTATGCAAACCCTCTTTAACAAAGAAAATGGTAACCAATTAACACAGATACAGAAGATAATCCTGGAGCCCTGAGCTTTGAAAGGAAGGACACAGAAGTGGACTAAACTCCAACTAGTAGAAGAACCTGCATGGAAACCCTGAAAAAGGAGACATACAGAGCTGCGGAGAGTCAGTGAACCTGATGGCACAGACAGCTTAGATATTGCCAACTGGTGTTAGGAAGTAAGAATTAACCTAAAAATTGGTCCTACTAGTCAGGGGCTGCACAGACGACCACACTGGTGGCTGGTGAATAAAAGGTGAAGCAGTCAAGAGGGAGTTAGGCTGAGCTGTGGACTTTTGCCTGTCTGGAGGGCACAGCCACTTTTAAATGTTTACAAGCAGGTAGACCATTTTGAGTATTTAAAGTGACAATGTTCTTTCAGATTCCAGGGGCCTAAGAATAGGCTCCACTTGCTAGGAACCAAAAGGACATTCTGGTCATGATTGACTGGAAAGGGGCAATATTCCCCTTGTTATTCTTATACACCACACCCTCTTGGTAAACTGTGGTATGGCCATCCCTCACTCCCACTCACCTTCTGGTCTGGCAGAAATTCCATCCAAGTCTGTGTGCTCTGACTGAGACTGGGTACTCTGGCCTGCCCTGCCCAGATTTTTTTTTCCCTTTTTTTTTTTTTCCAGTTTGTTTGTTTTTGTCTGTTTTAAAATTATTACTGTTAATATTATTCTCTTTTTGTTTGTCCTTTTTATTATCATTCTTTATTCTTCCCTTCCCAGGTTCTAGTTTTCAGCTTTTTTCACTTCCCTGTCCCTGGTTCCCATTTTTTTCTTTCTCATGGTTAGCACCGTTCTTTCTTTTTCTTTTTGCATTTTTCCTATTTTTTTTCCTCATTATTCTCCTACTCTACCTCTTTCTCATATTACCCCCTCCCCAGATATTGTGGGATTTGTTTTCTTCTTCCTTTTTTCCTTTTTTGGTGATTGTTCCTGTGTGTTTATGTGGTGCATTTTTTGTTCACTTGCTTTTACTTTTTTGGTGGTTTTTCAGTCATTTTTTGTGTGTGTGTGTGTGTCTAACTGAGTGGGAGACAGCAGCCATGCCCATATGACACAATCACACCCATACCTCCTGCAGCTCACTTACTGAATGAAAGCCACCACTTCCTTCTCTACCAACTGGCCAAAGATTAATGACCACCAAGAAGAACTTGACTCATCCTTTACTGCTCTTCACCGTTAGCAGATATCTAAATACAATAACATCACAATGTCTCAGAGACAACAACCATCACTGTCCACACAAAGAAGCAAGAAAAGTGTTAGAAACAAGGGAGCAGGATACAGACCCAGAACACATCCCTGAGGAAGAAGTAGCATTGGAACTCCCTGATAAGGAATTCAAAAGAATTATATATAGGTACATTCAAAAGATTGAAAGATAGATCAAGGAAAACACTGAAAAAATTAAGGAAAACACAGACAAAACCCTAGAACAATTTCATAGGAAAATACAACAACAAAATGACAAAATAAATGAAATATCAGAAATGATACAAAATCTACTGATAGACATCCAGAAGATTAATACTAAATTTTCAGAAAAAGATAACATATTGACAGGACAAAGGGGTAGAATTGAATGAATGGAAGACATAATTAATAAGATTGAAGACAAATACCTGAATACTTCTTTGGAAAGGGATCATTCAGAAAAAAGATCAAAACGAAGTTGAGGTTCACGTGGGACACCATCAAAAGGAATAGCCTACATGTAATTGGAATTCCAGAACAGCAAGAGAAAAATAAAACCACTGAGAAAATTGTCCAAGATTTGTTGGAAGAGAACTTCCTTGTTATGATGAAAGATGAGAATATATCCATTCCAGAAGTCCAACAAACCCCAAATAGGATAGACCTCAAAAGAAAATCACCAAAACATATCATCATCAAACTCATCAAAACCAAAGACAAAGAAAAAATTCTGAAAGCAGCATAGGAAAAATGAAAAGTTACCTAAATAGGACAACCAATAAGAATAAGCCTGATTTCTCAGCAGAAACCATGCAAGCGAGAAGGCAATAGGATGGTATATATAAAACCCTGAAAGAGAAAAATTTCCAACCAAGAATTATATACCCGGCAAAACTGTCTCTCAGCTATGATGGTGAAATTAGGAGATTTCTAGATAAGCAGAAATTAAGAGAATTTGTTAAAACCAGACCAACCTTACAAAAGATACTAAAGGGAATCCTCTGGACAGAGAACCAATAATAGCAAAAAACAACTTACCATTAATACACAAGATGATATAACTCAGAAGACAACATAGCTATGAACGTATCCAAAGTAAAATAAGCTTACAAGATTGTGAACAGGTAACCAGAGACATCGATTTGCAAATGAGGACAACTACAAACCAAAAAGAGGGAAAAAGTAGTGTAGTTACAGGACTTATAAATAGTGAGGAAGTCAAGAGAGCTGCAAGAAATAAAAAATGAAATTAAAAATTCCTTGAATCAAACAAGAATGAAAACATACCAAATTCTCTGTGACACAGCAAAAGCAGTGATCACACTCCAATTTATAGCAATAAATGCACATATCAAAAAGAAGAGAAAGCCAAATCAAGACTTCAAACCAGCACCTCCAACAATTAGAAAAAGAACAGCAAGAAAAGCCAACAGTCACCAAAAGAAAGGAAATAATAAAGATTTGAGCAGAAAGAAATGAAACAGAAAATAGACAATAGAAAAAAATCAACAAGACCAGAAGTTGGTTTTTTGACAAGATTAATAAAACTGAAAAACCACTGGCAAATTTAACAAAGGAAAAGAAGGGAGAGAATACAAATATAATAATTAAGAAATGAAATGGGTGACATCACACCAGAATCAACTGAAATAAAAAGGATATATCAGGATACTATGAAGAACTGTACTCCAACAAATTTGAAAATGTACAAGAAATGGATAGATTTCTAGAAACACCTACTTACCTAAACTAACACAGACGGAGATGGAAAAGTTGAACAGATCCATAACAAAAGAAGAAATTGAACAGGTTGTATTAAAAAAAAAAAAAAAAAAA
>NW_006921747.1:2014583-2057749 GCF_000298275.1 Orycteropus afer afer | reverse complement strand
TTTGGGGTGGTGTGGTAGTTAAGGTCAGGTATCAACTTGGCTGGGCAGCTGGTAGTAGTCATTCTCTATAATGACTGGCAATCGACTCTGTGATGGGATTTAGGTTAATTCTGTTGGGGCAACACAGGTGGAATGTATCTTGAGTCCTGCCTTGCTGGAGGGTATAAATCAAATCACCACCCTTAGCTTCCCTGAGGGTATACCTACCCATCTCCTGGGAAGATTCGCTCTCCTCTTGCTCCGGCTTTGTGTCTTGGCTCATCCTCATCTCACCCCTGTATTTGGGACAGCAGCCGTCATCTGATCTGCTGATCGAAGTTCATCAAACCCTGAGAGTTGGGAGGATCTGCCAGACCTACTCACGGACCTGGGACTTCCCAGCCTGCCAGCCTCCACCATTACTACGTGAGACGAACCCTTGGGTATCTGTGAGTTCTGTGAGGCGTTACAGTGAAATACAGAACCCTAAGACTGGGGAAATTACTGGGAGGAGGAGTTAATGTCTGAAATGATGGAGTGGCATGGTAGTTTGGACATTTGGGACATCTTTAACCTCTGCCTCATGGGGACCGGCCTCGTGCTGATCTTTCTAAGAGAAATTGTTTAAGCACTACCCAAAGCAATCTATATAGTCACTGCAATCCCACTCCAGATCCCATCAACATTCTTTAAGGATATGGAAAACCAATCACTAATTTTATATGGAAAGGAAAGAGATCTCAGATAAGCAAAGCATTATTGAAGGAGAAGAACAAAGTAGGAGAATTCACACTGTCAGATCTCAAAACCTGCTACACAGCCACAGTACTCAAGACTACAGACATACAGACCTATGGAATAGAATTGTGAACCCAGAATTAGATCCATCGACCTATAGTCAACTGATCTTTGACAAAGGCCTGAAATCCATTAAATGGGGAAGAGATTGTCTGTTTAACAAATGGTCCTGGCAAAACTGGATATCCATATGCAGAAAAATGAAACAAAATCAGTACCTCCAACCATACACAAAAACTAACTCCAAATGGATCAAAGACTTAAATATGAAACCTAAGTCTATAAAGTTCATCAAGAAAAAAAAAAAAAAGAAGGAGCAAATTAGAGGCCCTAATATGTGGCATAGGAGCTCTGGTGGCATAGTGCCTAAGGCATTTGACTGCTAACCCATCAGCCACTCTTTGGAAGGAAGACCAGGAAATCTACTTCTGTAGAGATACTGCCTTGGAAACCCAAGAAGGGGTTGCTATGAGTCAGAGTTGACTCGAAGGCAGTGAGTTTGGTTTTTAATATGTGGCATATGGCATAAATAGACTATCAAGCATAACGCAAAATGCACAAATAGCAGAAGAGAAACTAGATGAATAGGACTTTCTAAATATTACATTTTTATGTGCTTCCAAAGACTTCTCCAAAAGAGTTGAAAGAAAACCTAAAATTGGGGAAAAAGTGTTCAGCAATGACATATCTGACAAGGGACTTATCTCTAGAATTTCTAGAAAACTCTTAACACCTCAACAACAAAAAACAAATAATCCAATTAAAAATGGGTAGAAGACATGGATAAACACTTCAACAAAGAGGTTACTCAGGCAGCCAACAAACATATCAGGTAATGCTCATGATCATTAGTCATTAAAGAGATGCAAATCAAAACAAAAATGAGATACCATCTTGCCCCAACAGTAGTAGCAAAGTTCAACAAAACAGAAAATAACAAATGCTGGTGAGGATGTGTAGACATTGGGGCTCTCATACATAGCTGGAGGGACTTTCAAATGATACAACCACTGTGGAAAGCAGTATGCCAATTCCTTAAAAAGCTGAAATTAGTTACTAGGTGTATATCCTGAAGAAGTGAAAGCCAGGACAAGAACAGATATATGCACGTCCATGTTCATTGCAGCACTATTTACAATAGCCAAAAGATGGAAACAACCTAGGTGCCCATAAACAGAAGAATGGGTAACCAAACTAAGGTACATACACACAATGGAATATTATGCAACCCTAAAGAATAACCTAGAATTGGGAAAACACCACATAACATCGATGAACTTGGAGGACATTTTGCTGAGTGAAATAAGTCAATCACAGAAGGACAAATATGGTATTAGTCCATTATTGTATAAAGTCAAGGAAAGGTTTATATATGGAAGGAAATTTTCTTTGTTGGTTATCAGGGGTAGGAGGGGAGGGAAGGGAACCCTGTTAGATAGGTAAAGAAAAATATTGATTTGGGTGAAGAGAAGGGCAATATACCAAATGTGAGTGATCAACACCGTGGCATTGATGAAGAGGAAGACATAGAGAGGTACGTGAGAGGTACAGCCAGCAAAGATGAATCCTTTTGCATACATAATACTGCATTATCAGTGAGGGAAAACATGCATATATAGGTGGATATGTGGGTGTAGAGGCTGAACTATTAGATATGTCTATGTAGGGGGGGAGTGTACCCAAGGCCATGTATAGGATTGGCAGACAATGTTTCTACAAGTGTATTTGTATGTTCCGTAATAACTCCCAGGAATATAGTATTGCTGACAAGGGACAAGGTTGTAGTCACTTCTTGGCCACAGCCAGCTACCCAGAGGGAGCAAGTAGTAAGACCTATGGGCTTGGGACCATGGTCATAGAGGACATCAAGCTCAACTGGCATAACATGCTACACAAAACATTGTTTCATCTCCTACTTTGGTGATTAGTGACTGGGATCTTAAAATCTTTCAAGAAGCCATCTAGATGCAATGATAGTTTTCTCTTCATCCAGAGCAAAGAAGAATGAAGAAAATCAAAGACTTATGGAAACAATTAGTCCAAGTGACTGGTATACCATGTTATCCTCAGCTTGTATGACTATGAGACCTGGCTACCACTGTCAACCATTCGGAGTGGGATCTATGTAGGAGATCCTGTATAAAGTAGGAGAACAACGTGGAACAAAACTCAACATCATTTGGGGAAAAAAAAAAAAAAGGGAGTGGGGGGACTAAGTTTGCTGATCCAATAGAGCCTGATGGAACCACTGAGACTATGGCCCCGACTTGCCCTTTAGTTCTGGAATTGAATCCACTCCAGTGGTTTCCAGCCAAACAAAAGACAGGCATATGAGCTGAACATTTAAAATAGGTAGAGACACTCCTTAGAGAGATCAATCATGGGAGAATAGAAGGGCTGTGTATGCTCGGGGAAACAGCTTGGGGTCAGGAGTTCATGGGAGGGAAGGACACAGGAAAGAGATAACTATGGGGAGAAAGTGGGAGGAGAGATGTTGCACTGTTGGAAATTGCAGTCAATGTCATGAGATAAAGTGTCTGTTATCTGCTGTATGGGAAATGAATTTTCTCTCTAAACTTTCACCCAAATCATAATAAAAATTAAAAAAGCAAAAAAGATTTACAGTCTTGGAACCCTGAGACATTCTGCTCTTCCCTCTGGGATCACTATAAGAAGTGACTCAAGAACAAAGGATTTCAACGTATTTTAAATACTCAGCATTTACCCTGGGAAATGTAGTTCATGATTTTATTCTGATTACCAGACTGTCACTCCCTGAGTAAGTCTGTTAGATCCAGAAACTAGCCCCGCAGGTCCCACTTTCTAACTTTACATTATTTTCTGACCTTACAACAATTGGGCACATTACTGTTGTTAGGTAATTATTTGATTAGAGGAATTGATGAAAATGAGGTAGAGTCCCTTTAGTTCACCTTTTCTCTGCCATGAAATTTTCCAAAATGTTCTGTAGAACATTAATCATATAAAATACCGTTATAAAAGAATCTGTGGTCATGTAAACTTAGGAAGTGCTGTGTTTACTAGTCCCCTTTTGGAGATTCACAATTAAATATAAAAACTCTGAGAAATCCAGCATGAGGCATCCTATGTAGCACCATAGAATTAAATAGCTTCTCCTGCAGATTTGACTAAGGAGTGCCTTTTTTATTGTTTCATTCTTAATTCTTGTGGAGAACTCTTTGGGAAGCACCCACTCTATAGCATTTGGGCTCATCATGTAGTCATGCAGTTTTAACCTGTCATGACCAAATTATTTTCTGCTTTGAATTTTTTGTCGATACCATGTGTTTTTAGTAATGGAAGACATGCTGAAATTAAGGAAAAAACTGTTTTAGGTAATATGGAATTTGATACAGTTATCTGGGATACATATGTCCAAGTGGACTTTAGTGATAGGTTTGGTGGGATAAGGCCTATTTCTTGAGATTCATGCAGTTATATAGGTCCCCACCTGGAGGCAGCATGCACTACAACTGGGATAACAGTTTCCCAAGAAACCATAGAGGCTGGAAATACAGGTGGACGATATATGTCCCAAGAATAACCGGAAGGTTAACTCATTAAACATTTACTGAAAGTCTATTGTAAGCAAACTTGTATGAGTTTCTTGTGTCCAGAATTTTCCCATTTTTATACTCAGTATACAATGCTGAACTATTTATGATCAAGTGCTAATCCATGTAATTGGTAGAAAGACAACCTTGAAAGCAGGAGTAATTCAAGAAAGATTGAATTTCGGAAAGGAACTTAAATTTGTGCCTTGAAGAATGGAAACAACTTTGTATATTATTAATAATATTGAGAATAATAGCTGACCGTACCTGGTACTCTGCATAGAGTACTAAAAAACCAAACCCAAACCCACTGCCATCAAGTTAATTTTGACTCATAGCAACCCTATGGATATTTTAATAAATGCTTACAGCTATTCTAGGAGGTGGGTACTATTATTACTCTTATTTTATGGATGAAGACACTGAGGCAGAGAGAGGTTAAATAATTTCCCCTGTCATATGGTTGTTAAATGATGTATTCTAACCCAGGAAGCCTATGCTCTAAACTACTGTGCTAAGCAAGGCAGTCCTACAATGGTTCTAGTGTTCCTAAGTTAACTGTATCTGTGATTATTTTTAGTAAGCTACTCCCCAGCATCTTCCCATGAGAAATTAGAATGATTGTTAAGGATTCTGGCCCCAATGCTGCTCCATCACTTATCCAGATGTGCAGACTTGGCAAAGTACTTACCTTCTCAGAGGAGCTCTGGTGGTGTAGTGCCTAAGGTATTTGACTGCTAACCAAAAAGCTGGTGGTTCAAACCCATCAGGCACTCCTCAGAAGGTTGGGCAATCTACTTCTGTAGTTATACTGCCTCGGAAACCCAAGGAGGGGTTGCTATGAGTGGGATCTGACTTGACGGCAGTGAGTTTGGTTTTGGTTTGCTATCTTCTAAGAAGGAGCTTTTGTGGCACTGTGGTTAAAGTATTTGGCTGTTAACCAAAAGATTGGCAGTTCAAAACCCACCAGTCACTTCACAGGAGAAAGATGAGACAATCTACTTCTATAAGGATTTCCAGACTTGGAAACCCTGTGGGGCAGTTCTACTGTGTCCTATAGTGTCACTATGATTCAAAATTAACTCAATGGCAGTGGATGGGTATCATCTCTGAGCCTCAGTATTCTCAAGTCTAGAACAGGATATTTGCAGTACCTGCCTCATGCAGTCATTATAAGAATTAGAAGAAATATTGCATATAAACCATTGAGCATCCTTCCTGGAACAAAATGCGCATGCAATAAAAGTTGGTGGCTGTGAGAAAGTCTGAAATGTTAGATTTTACATAAAGCAGCATCTAGTTTTACAGAAATGAAATGATTCATTGGCTTTGATAAATATACCTCTTCTCTATCCATGTGATTCAGATTCACTCCCTTTCTCTTTTTAATAGGATCCTGAAATGAACAGAAAAAAAAATAGGAAATTAAATAAAATTTTCTCTGGAATCATTGACCACAAATGGCCTCACATTTAGTTCTATCCATAGATTTAGAACTTTGGTCTGCAAACTTTTTCTGTAAAAGGTCAGATAGAAAATATTTTAGCTTTTACAGTCTTTTTTACAAGTACTCATTATGCCATTGTTGGCAAAAGCAGCCATAGTTAACATATGAAGAAATGAACATGATTGTGTTTTGATAAATAGTCACTTTAACAAAAAAAAAAAAAAGACAACAGACCAGATTTGGCCCACGGACTTTAGGTTGCTAACCCTTCTTCAGAAGACAAAATTTCCTTTAAAATTCACCTCAAAGTTAACTTTTATCTTTATTATGAATGAGAACACTCATTATTTTTTCCCATTCATTTTTATTTTTATTTTTATTTTTGTAAACCAGTGAGTAGACTGTTTACTGAGTGCTTAGTATGCTTCAGATACTCAGTAATTAGAGCCAGTGTTTAAAAAGAAAAGAAACAATGGCCTTGCTCTCACGAAGCTTCTATTTTATAGCGAAAGAGACAGACAAACAAATTTAAAGAAGTACAAACATTAATCACTAGGCACTCCTTGGAAGGAAGACTGGGCAATCTACTTAGAGATTCCACCTTGGAAACACAAGGTCTCACTATGAGTTGGGATTGACTCGTGGCAGCAGTGAGTATTGTAATTCTGAGGAGCCCTCGTGCTCCAAAGGATAAGCACTTGACTGCTAATTGAAAAGTTGGTGTTATGATCCTATCCAGTGGTTCTGCAGGAGAAAGACCTGGTAATCTGCTTCCATAAAGATTGCAATCAAGAAAACCCTATGGAGCAGTTCTACTCAGTTACATAGGGTTACTGTGATTCAGAATTAACCCGATGACACCTAACAACTTGAAATCCTATATCAGGGGCACAATAGCAAGGAGTGGCAAGAGAAGCAGGTTCCTAGAGAAGGTGGCTTATAGCATTGACTAGGTAGAGCAGGAACAGTGTCCAGTTAGAGGGAACAGCATCTGAAATAGCCACAATTTAGGAAGAAAATTTAGGAAGCTAATAAAAACCCTGTTCTAACTTGCAGAGTTGTTTTAAAGGTAGATGAGATTGAGGATGAAGAGGTACAAAAATCATGCAATGCTATACCAAATATAAGGCAGTTTTCTCTAAGAAATGTTTTCTTTTCTCTCCAGATCCCTGCTTGAGAATAGAATCACTGCTGTCTTAACGTTATTTCCTCGGAGATTGAAGAGCATAGGACCATAGACTAGCCTGCTACAGGTCATGTATTTATGCAGCAGTGCAGTTATTCAGGAAGAGCAAGGTGCTCACTTTAGCAGGTACCACAGTTATCCAGGTGACTATGATTTTTGTTAGTAGAGTTTCTGCATTGCATTGGTAAGAAATCCAGTTGGTTTAGTAACATGATACAAATCTATAGGAGTAAATCTTCTCCAAATGATTATCAAATTAAAAAATGTATTTTCTTATAATATTCTGAGATGTATTATCATTGAATGAGAATCCTTCAGAACTGTTCTTGAGCACGTTACAGGAGGGAATAGGGTTGATGTGGGCAGTGCCATGGATTGTGCTCTACACAGCAGAATTCTAGTTGTATCTGTTTCTGTATTTTAGTTCCATGCAATTTCAGCATCAGTGTATACACACACAGATACATACACATTTTTCCTTCAACAGTTTGAAAACCCTGATCTAATCTAATAATTTTACTCAGAGATACAGTTCAGCCTGCTCATGCCTATTTGTGAGAACTGATCAACTTCCTTTCTTTCCAGCATCACAATGGTTATTTGAAATTAGCATATGATAAAAATAGGGCTCCTCACCTTTCTCTGAACCAGTTTATGAATCTGTTGTAACAAATGGATATAAAATATCAGCCTCATATCACAGTTAGCTGAGGGCAGGGCTGGGAAAAGAGCCTAGATATTCTCTGATTCCAGAGCTGTTTCTGAGATACCCAGTGTGTCCTCCAGCAAGTAAAAGAAAGTCACAGTAATTGCATGCCTACATGTGTCAAAAACATTCATGTAGGTTAAATAATTTTATCCTGTAAAAGATTCTGAGAACTTACAATTCTATCCCCATATATCAGTTAGAGACATAAATTTGAAAGGGTTTATTATTTCCCAAAGAGCATTCATACTTAAATGTGTGTGTTTGTGTATGTCTCTGTGTGTGTTTTATATATATATATGTGTGTGTGTGTGTGTATATATATATATATATATATATATATACACACACACACACACATATATATATCACTCATCTGTCACTTTGTCATACTGTGGTGGCTAGGGGGTAGCTCTGAATCCCACTGTTATTTCAAATACCAGTAGGGTCATCCATGGTGGAAAGGGTTCAGCACTGCTTCCAGACTAAGATAGTCTAGGAAAAAGGACAGGGCCATCCACTTCTGAAAAAAAAAAAAAAGAAAAGAAAAAAACTGGCAAATGAAAACCTCATGAATAGCAATGAAACATTCTCTGATATATTACTGGGAAATGGTATGAATAACAGTGAAATATTGCCTGATACTGTGCTGGAAGATGAGCCCTCAGATTGGAAGACACTCAAAATATGACTGGATAAGAGCTGCAGCCTCAAAGTAGTGTCAAACTTAATGATGTGGATGAAGTAAACCTTTCAGGACCTTCATTTGCTGATGGGACATGAAGAAAAATGGGAAGAAACTACTGTAAACATTCATTATTAGTCAGAATGTGGAATACATGAAAATTTTAAGCTATAAAAAATGAAATGGAGTGCATACAAATATATATCCTAGGCATTAGTGAGCTGAAATGGACTGATATTGGCCACTTTGTATCAGATAATCATGTGGTCTACTATGTTGGGAATAACAAATTGAAGAGGATTGGCTTCTTATTAATTGTCAAAAAAGAATGTTTCAAGATCTATCCTGAAGAATGATGCTGTCACTAATAGGATAATACCTATAAACCTACAGGAAAGACCAGTTAATACTCAAAACTAAAACCAAACTCACTGCTATTTAATTGATTCTGACCCACAGGGACTCCCGTTGAATTTCCAAGGCTAAAAATTTTTTATGGAAGCATACTGCCTCATCTTGCTTTCATGGAGCAGGTTATGGATCTGAACCACTGACCTTTTGTTTTGCAGCAAGATGCCTTAACCACTACACCACCAGAATTCCTTTCAATGACTATTCAAATTTACATACCAACCACTAAAGCCAAAGATGAAGAAATTAAAGATTTTTACCAACTTCTGCAGTGTGAAATTGACCAAACATGTAATCAAGATATACTGATAATTACGAATGATTGGAATGCAAAAGTTGGAAACAGAAGAAACATCAATAGTAGGAAAATATGGCCCTGGTGATAGAAGTGACATGAGAGATTGCATGATAAAAGTTTGCAAGACCAATGATTTATTCATTGCAAATGTCTTTTATCAACAACATAAATGGCAATAAACTTGTGGATCTTGCCAGTGGAATATATGGGAATCAAATAGACTACCTCTGTGGAGAGAAGTGATAGAGAAGCTCATATCATCAGTAAGAACAAGACAAAGAGCTGACTGTAGAGCAGACCACCAATTGCTCATATGCAAGTTCAAGTTGAAACTGAAGAAAATTAAAACAAGTACATGAGAGTCAAAGTACGACCTTGATTATGTTCCACCTGAATGTAGAGACCATCTGAAGAATAGATTTGACACATTAAATACCAGTGACCAAAGACTAGACAAGTCATGGGATAGTATCAAGGACATGACACATAAAGAAATGAAAGGTTATTAAAAAGACAGGAAATGAAGGAAAGACCAAAATGGATGTCAGAAGAGACTGTGAAACTTGTTCTTGAATGGAGAGTAGCTAAAGAAAATGGAAGAAATGATGAAATAAAAGAGCAGAATAAACATCAAAGGATGACTCAAAAAGACAAAGTATTACAATTAAATGTACAAATAGATGGAATTAGAAAACCAGATGGAAAGAACATCCTTGGGATTTCTTAAGGTGAAAAAATAGAAGAAAAAATCCAAGCCTTAAATTTCAATAGTGAAGGATTCTAATGACAAAACACTGAATGAGGTAGGAAACTTCGAAAGAAGATGGAAGAAATACACAATATCATTATACCGAAAAGAATTGGTCAACATTCAACTGTTTCAGGAGGTAGCATATTAATAAGAACCAAGGTTCTGAATGAAGAAGTCCAAGCTGCATTGAAGGAATCAGCGAAAAAATATGCTACAGGGATTAATGGAGTACCCGTTGAGATGCTTCAACAAATGGATGCAGCACTGGAGGCACTTATTAGTCTATGCCAAGAAATTTGGGAAACAGCTCCCTGGCCAACTAACTGGGAAAGATCTATGTTTGTGCCCATTCTAAAGAAAGGTGAGCCCACAGAATGTGGAAATTATTGAACAATATCATTAATATCACATGCAAGTAAAATTTTGTAGTAGATAATTCAAAAATGGTTGTAGCAGTATATTGACAGGGAACTTCCAAAAATTCAAGCTGGATTCAGAAGAGGACATGGAATGAAAAATATGCTGATGTCAGATGGATCTTGGCTAAAAGCAAAGAATAGCAGAAAAATGTTTACCTGTGTTTTATTGACTTTGCAAAGGCATTCAACCGTGTAGATCATAGCAAATTATGGATAACATTATGAAGAATGGGAATTCCAGAACACTTAACTGTGCTCATGAGGAATTTGTACATAGACCAAGAGGCTGTTGTTTCAACAGAACAGGAATATATTGCATGGTTTAGATCAGGAGGTTGTACATCAGGGTTGTATTCTTTAACAATACTTAACCTGTATGCTGAGCAAATAATCTGGAAAGCTGGAGTATATGAAGAATGTGGCATCAGGATTAGAGAAGGATTCATCAACAACCTGTGATATGAGGAGAGTGAAGAGGACTTGAAGCATGTACTGATGAAGATCAAAGACTCTTCAGTATGGATTACACATCCACAGAAAGCAAACAAAAATCTTCACAACTGGATCAGTGAACAACATCATGATAAATGGAGAAAAGAGTGAAGTTGTCAAAGACTTCATATTACTTGGATCCACAATTGACACCAATGGAAACAGCAGTCAAGTAATCAGATATCATATTGCACTGGGCAAATCTGCTGCAAAAAGACCTCTTTAAAGTGCTGAAGAGCAAAGATTTCTCTTTGAAGACTAAGGTTTGCCTAACCCAAGCCATGATATTTTCAATTGCCTCTTATGCATGTGAAAGCTAGATAATGAATAAAGAAGACTGAAGAAGAGTTGATACTTTCAAATTGTTGTGTTGGTGAAGAATACTGAAAATACCATGAATGGCCAGAAGAATGTATGAATCTGTCTTGGAAGAAGTACAGCTAGAACACTCCTTGGAAGCAAGACTGGCAAGATTTCATCTCACCTACTTTGGTCATTGGGAGCTCTGGTAGCATAGTGGCTAAGGCACTTGACCGCTAACCAGAAGGCTGGCGGTTCAAACCCCCCAGCCACTCCTCGGAAGGAAGATAGGGCAATCTACTTCCATAGTGATACTGCCTCAGAAACCCAAGGAGGGGTCGCTATGAGTCGGGTCCGACTTGATGGCACATAACAACAAGAACAACAACTTTGGTCATATTGTCAGGAGGGAATGGTCCCTAAGAAAAATATCATCTAGATAAAATAGAATAAGCAAAGAAAGGGGAAGCCCCTCACAAGATGGATTGACAAAGTGGCTACAGTGATGGGCTCAAGCCTAGAAAATATTATGAGGATGGGGCAGTGTTTCATTCTGTTTTACACAGGGTCACTATGAGTCAGAACCAACTAGATGGCATATAACAACAACGTGTATCATTCAAATGAAAAATATTATATGTGTGTGTATATATATGTATAAATGTATATATATGTATATATGTGTGTGTGTATGTAATCTTTTTTTCCCATTCACCAACATTTTCCAGCACTATGACCTTGAAAAAGTCACTCCTTAAAGCATATATATATATATATATATATATATATTTTTTTTTTTTTTAACTATATCCCACATGGGGATATTATGAAATTCAAGTGAAACAGTGTATGTGTGAATGCATTTTATAAATTACAAAGTTCTATTAAAATTACATTAGTCCATTACTCATATAAAGTATTAAATCATGACACCACTCTGCTTCAATTTCATATTCATTATAAAGAATGAGAAGCAGTTTTGCATAGCAATTATGGACACTGACTTTGTCATCGTACAGGCCTGAGTTGAATCTCATCTTTATCCCTTACCCATTACGTGACTGGGGACAATGACTTTACCTTTATGTTCCTCGTTTTTCTATTTGCAACAGGAAGACAGTTCTAGCACCTAACTCCTAGGACTGTTATAAAAATTAAATAATACCTGAAAAACACTTAACATAATGCCAAGTGAAAGGTTAGTGCTTAAAAAAAATGCCTATTATTATCATCTTATCTAGCTGATTTAAGAGAGTTTTCTAAGCTCCCTTATCCCACAGACATTGTCTAGATGACTACTCTTTTATTCTTTAACTTACTTTAAACTAATTTGTTTATAAAGCCCTTGACAGCTCTTCTCTTCCAACCAATGTTTGCTTTTACTTTTCTGCTTTAACTTCTCCTCTCTTCTGAAGAACAGACTCCGGTCATGTTATTCTAACTTTGCCCCTCCTGACTGAGATTTCTTCTTCTTCTTCTCTTCTTTCCCTACACCTTCTTCCTCTACCCTTGGAAGTTTGTTGACTGACTTCACAGCATTTCATAAATAACTGTTATTGAATCATGATACTTGAAGCTGCAAATTGGAAATACCTATAACTTTCATTTTGGAATTGGTGAAGAATTTTCTCTTAAAACCCATGGAGGCAAATTTGAAAGAGATTTTCAAAATAGAGCATAATTTATATTTGACTTTCCACACCTTTTCTTCCTCACTTTCTTTCTTTGTTCCCTTTTTCCTCTAGGAGAAGTTGACTTCAACATCTTTTGAGTTTTCAACTGAAAAAAAAAAAAGAAAGTAGAATTGATTTCAATGCCAGCATAAATAAATAAAATATATTGTAATAGGAAAGCTAAGTCATTTCTTATTGTAAGGACCAATGAGTAAATACAAGCATAATTTATTAGTTTTGATTTGCCAGAACCACTACTCTTCCAACTGAGATAAAAGATCCACTGAAGACAATAGTCTCTGGTTGAATCCACTGTTATTTGAAGAAGAAGCATCTCAGTTCAGACATAATCCATTTATTTGGTAATCATTTTAAGACCTTGGGTAAAGGAAGGGTTTTAGCCTTTTGTTAGAATAGTAGCCATAACACAGAGGGAGGTGCAGGAATCAAAAGGACAGGGACTTTAGAATCAGAATTGGCTCTGTGCTTCTTTCTAGCGACTGTGTCTCTCTGAGCTTCAGTTCCCTGCCCTGAAGCACACAGATAGTGCAAGATAATAGATAGTAGTTGGCCAGCTGTGAGTCACAGGCCAAATCTGGGCTGGCCCCTAGTTCTGTAAGGTTTATGAGCTACTAAGAATAGTTTTTATATTTTAAAATAATTGAAAAATAATACTAAAAAGAAAAATATAGGGTGGCATATGAAAGATACTTGAAATTCAAATTTCAGGATCTATAAGCAAAGTTTCATTGGCACAAGGCATACCCATTCATGTAGGTATTGTCTATGGCTGGAGAATGAGGATGGTACAAAGAGTTAGTGTGCTTGGCTGCTAACCAAAAGACTGAAAATTCAAGTCCACCAAGAGGTACCTCAGAAGAAAGCCTAGAGATCTACTTCTGAAAAGTCAGCCATTGAAAACTCTTAGGAGCGCAATTCTACTCTAACACATATGTGGTTGCCAAGACTGAGAATTGACTCGACAGTAACTGTCATTGTCTGTGTCTGATTTCCCTCTGCAAGGGCAGGGCTGAGTTCTTTAGACAGATTATGCAGCTCACACAGTCTAAAATATTTACTATGTGGTTCTTAATAGAAAAAAAAAGTGTGCCAATCCCACTGGTAGTATTAACCACACCAGGTTGAGGGAGATAAAGAGAGACACTGTATTAAGCACCTGGATAACAGTGGGGTATCAGTAAATGGTGGCTGTTATGATTATATGTAAATTCTCTGTTCATAAAGAGAAGCTGTGCATTTTCTCCAGTTCTAGTTACAAACCATATCCACTAAGGTCATGTTTCCTGAGATCTATAAAAGTATCTCACAATGTCTGTGGGAAATGAGATTTTGGTTGTGAAAGTACCTGATTTTGAAAGAATAGAGGAAATTTATTTAAGTGACTGCCATTCATTGTTGGTTCTTAACATTTTAGGGTACTGGGAGCACAGTCTGTTAAGATAGTAGCTACCTTGATTAAATAAATCCTGGTATGAGTTTTTGCATTTCTAAATGTAAACTCCCCATTCAAATTTGTGTCTCTTTGCTAATGGAACTCATTCTTGAATTTGTAATTACTGTTCAATTTGCCGTCTGTGAAAATGTGCATAGGAAATGAAGCATAGGGCAAGCCTTCTTGATTGTTTTCTATTAAATATTTAGGCATCTGTTCTAACATCACCTTTCCTTATTTCCTGAAAACCTTGGTTCATAATTCCTGAAACTCTTCAAAAATTACAATTCCATAAACACTTAGCTGGTGATAAGAGGTCTCAAGTTCTCCATAATTAAATATAACAGAGTTCTTCGCAAAAAGCCAGTTTAGTCAAATATATAAAATTAATTAAAGATAAATCAAAGACTAAATATAGAGGAAGGTCACTTTTTTGGTGAAGAGTTTACTCTGGTTGAACTTCAAGGATGTACTGAAGCTGTTTCCACATATTAATTAAGATAGCCATTCAAAATTTTTCTATTTTCTTAAACTAAATTTACAAAGACTAAGCCAGAGATTAAGTTTAGAAGGGAGTTTCCTTGGTTTAGTTTCCATAGGTGTCAGGTAGAGCCCAAAATACATTTTATGATTAATCATGAATTAAAATGTTCAATTTCTCTATATAGAGAGATATAGATATGTAAATATATTAGGAAACCCAAGGAGGGGTCGCTATGAGTCAGGTTCGACTCGATGGCACATAACAACAACATACACACACACACACACACACATACATGATACAAACAAACAAAAAAAACAAACTCACTGCTGTCAAGTTGATTCAACTCATAGTGACCCCTCCTTGGGTTTCCAAGGTGGTATCACTATGGAAGTAGATTGCTCAACCTTCCTTCTGAGGAGTGGCTGGTGGGTTTGAACCATCAGCCTTCTGGTTAGCAGTCAAATGCCTTAGGCACATGTACACCAGAGCTTCTTATATATGATATATATGTATGTATATTTAATTTATATAAATATATGCATTGCTGATATTTTATTATTATTAAGCTCTTCAACCTCATTAGTACTATAATTACTACTACAAACCATCTGTGTAGTTTTTAGCCCTTCTTTACTCCCTCCTTCCTTCACTCTCTCCCTTCCTTCCACAAGTAATGTAATTCTCTGACCAAGACAATATACTAAGCTTTGGTGATAACTGTTAAATAAGACAAACAAAAGCACACCCTCAAGAATTGACAATCTATTGAGGCTTCAGACAGCTACAGAATATTTAACAACAAAGAATGGCAAGTAGTGTGAAAGGAAAAAGACAAAGAATTTGGGGCAGTACATAAGAGAGTTCCTAACATAGAGTTGGGTATGGAGCTAAGAGAGGAAAAAGAGGGTTTCCTGGAAGAAAGAATGTATTAGGCTAGGTTCTCTAGAGAAGCAAAAGCAGTAAAGCTTATATATATAGAGAGAGAAAGAGAAATTTATCTTAGGAAAATGGCTTACAAACTTACAGAAGCTGGTCTCAAGTTCTTGGATCAAATGTCAAGCTGGAGGCTTTTCCCCACTCATGCAGCTGCAGAGGCTAACGAGCTCAAGGTTGGCAGGCAGTATACTGGCTGTTGACTCCAACGAATGATGAATCCAAGATCTCCAGGCCGAATGGTGGATTGTTTGCTCACGGACAGTTGTAGGCAGCACAACAGGATCCCAATCCACAGAAGAGTGTCTCTTCTCCCAGGATGTCCATAAATATGTTGGAAGGAGGCCATACACCCAGGGAAACTCCCTTTCAATGGAGTGGCTGCTCAAAACATATAAATCTGATCCCATCATTGGAATAACCCACATCACAACTACTTAAACCACACAGAATTGTGGTCCAGCCAAATTGACACACACCTCCAACTATCACAAGGGACATATAAGCCGATTCTTGAATGTTATACAGGAGCCAAACAGGATCAAGATCATACAACCTTGTAGACCATGTTGTTAGGTGCCATCAAGTTGCCTCCAACTCATAGTAATCTTATGCACAACAGAATGAAACACTGCCCAGTCCTGCACCATCCTCACAGTCATTGCCATGTTTGAGCCCATCATCACAACCACTGTGTCAATCCAACTCTTTGAAGGTCATCTTCTTTTTTGCTAGACCTCTACTTTACTAAGAATGATATCCTTCACCAGGGATTTGTCCCTTCTGACACATGACCAAAGTAGGTGAGAGGAAGTCTGGCCATTCTTGCTTCTAAAGGAGCAAGCTGGCTGTACTTATTCCAGGACATATTTGTTCATTCTTCTGCCATTCCGTGGTGTTTTCAGTATTTTTCACTAACACCACGATTCAAATGCATCAATTCTTCTTTCGTCTTCTTTATTCATTGTCAACCAGGTTAGACAGTTTATAGTCTATCCTAAGAGAAAAGAGAAGCCTTTGAACAGTTTAAACTTGTTAGGTAAGGAAAAATATTTAACACGCATTCTTTAATGGATCATTCCTTAAAACTGTTAGATCCAGAACTCTGTTTTCACTTAATGGAGTTTTGGCAACTGCTTCCACTTTCTCTACCTCCAGCAAGCCCTAAATGAGTAAACTAGAAGTGCATAATTTTGCTATATATATGTAGGACAATAAGCTTGGGCCTATATATGTCACAAACCAACAAAACCATCACTGTCGAGTTCTTTCCAACTCCTAGCCACACTATAGGACAGAGTAGGACTGCTCCATAGGGTTTCCAAGCTTGTAATCTTTGAGAAGCAAACTGCCACATCTTTCTCTTTGGAGTGGCCAGTGAGCTCGAATTTGCAACCTTTAGGTTAGCAGGTGAGCACTTAACCACTGCTTGACCAGAGTTCCTTCTGTATATATATAGGCCTAAAAAAAAAAAAAAAAAAAGATTTTATCAGCTTAACAAGAGAAGTTTCATTTCTCAATTGCAGACTCACAACCTCATGAGATTGATATCTAAGATAGAAGTACACTTTTTTTAAACTTAGAACATAATATTTGAATTTTAATAATTAAGTTACTCAGGAATTACCAACAACAAGGATATTGGATCACTCTGAGTATAAGCTCTTGCTATCAAACTACCTATGTTCTGAATGTATTTATATAATAACTAATGGGGTGGCTTAGAAAATACATAAACAAGATGCAGACCTTAGCAATATCTGCTAATAATAAGAGCACAGTATGCCTGCAATGAATATTAGCTATTGTATGTATGTAAATACTACTTTTACTGAGATTATTGTGTTAAACCCTTGTAAAACCTTATCACACAGCTTCTGTGGTTTCCACATTGTAGACAAGGATTTAATGTTAAGATAATTTAAGTAATTGACCATCTTTTTCTGACTGTGAGGTAGCAGCACTTGGACAGTAAGCCAGGTCTGTCAAATTTTATCCCAGACCAACCAATTTATACAAATTGCAAACATGGTGGCAATTGCAAAGGTTTGGTTCGTACAATGTCCCAAACCTGAATGTTAAAAATACTTTCAAGTTCATGGCATTAAAATTAAAAGGCTACAGTTTGAAAGTCAAGAGGTAGTAGACCACTCACATGAAGGTTTTAAATACTGCAAACACTGAAATTTTTTTCCAGAACCTCAGGTGTATTTTTTTCAGTGTGAGAATATTTCATGTTTTGACTTTGGCTCTTAACAAATGAAGGAGATTTGATGATACTAATTATGTCACTATAAACTCAAGTTTGACTTCACTCTTCCCATTGAGCAACAGACTTCTGTAGCTCTTCTAATAATAGAATCCTTAAGTGTTTCTTTAGAAAAAAAAATATAGATACATGATTTTATATCTTAGGGAGAGAAGATGAAATAAAGTGGCTCAGGTCCCATTATCATTTATAAATGTGTTAAATGGAGTTGTTAAAGAATTGACACATTTCTCTAGCTATAAACCCTCAGCAACTCATTATTCTACATCCTAGGTTTGGAAATTTATAGAAGTGACAATGATTATTTTGGGGATGTCTCTTTCCCTAGAGTCCTCACACATAACCTTTCATAACCTCAGTGAAAAGGCTTAGAAAGCAGAGTCTAAAAGCTCATCAAGAGAGGTTTCATCTCAATAGCAGACTCACAGTAACCAACCTCATGAGATTGATGTCTAAATTAGAAACATCAATTTTAAATTTTACAAGAAGATATAAATGTTGCATAAATGGAGACAGCTACATATTTTGTCTCTCTGGGTATATCTACATAGGAAGAGAGAACATAATGTGAAGGTTAATTGATGCATTTGAAGTCAGAACAAGGATAACTAAATAAACAGGATTCTTCAGTGACATGAGGCTAAGTCAGCACAACATATAGTCTTGATAGTGGTCCCAGAGGCATTCATGTATTTCCCACAAAGATTCTAAGTACTTTGAGATTAGGGACCCTGTTTGTGTTTACTGTTTCTCCAATGCCTGGCACACCGAAGCCACTCAATAAATATGAGTAGAATTCATTGGCTAAAACCCATTTACTTAGTGTTTGAATGAGCCCTGTCCACTTTTCTTCTTCTCTGGTTCCTCTTTCTTCTGTGTATCCATGGATAATTATTCAATGGTAAGTTCTTTCATCAGGATGCCAGTATAGTCAAATTAGAGTCAAATATGCTGGTCAGGGAGGTGATCTGTCTCCATTTTAACTGTCGGAATTTATTTTCTTATCTCTTGGGTGCTTATGTTGCTTTCTGCTTTGGGAGAGAGGTGGAGGACATGCCACTATAGCATCTAAGTACATTTTACACAAAGTTTATTTTTATGAATCTGTTATATACATTCTAAGATATGGGCCAGATTGGCTCAGTCTGTTTCTTCTAACAGTTTCTGCTAATTAAGAGAGGTGGCTCAGGATATTAAGACTGTGTTGAAGTTGATCAAGATGGAAGCCTTGGGGAAGATCTGCTGCCCACTGAACCATGCAATCCACTGAAGACCCAGAAATGTTTTCCTTCCATTCAGTCCAGCAGATATTCCATGTATTTGCTGTTAAGTGTGGAGTTAAAGGAATATAAGATATTTATTTATTTGTTTGTTAATTTATTTCTCTTTCTTTTACTTGGAATGATAACATTCTGTCTTTGGACTCAACTTCTCATTTTTTTTTTTTAACAGCCTTATATGTTACCATTTAATTTTTATTAATAGCATGAAGGAGCTCTGGTAGCATAGTGGATAAGGTATTTGTCTGCTAACCAGAAAGTCATATGTTCATAACCACCAGATACTCCACAGAAGGAAAATGGGCAATCTACGTCTGTAAAGATTTAAAGCCTCAGAAACCAATGAGGGTTGTGATGAGTCAAAATTGACTGGATGGCAATGAGTTGAGGTTTTTATTTTTTATTTTTTAACAGCCTTGTATATTTCTATTTAATTTTAATTAATAGCATACTTAGCCTAAAAAAGACCTCTTGATTGCTTCAGAGGAAATAAGTAGAAAGGTAGACAAGTAGACCATGCATTTGGAACACAAATTGCATTCAGGAGGTTAATTCCAAGCAGAAATTACCTGAGCAAGGAAGTGATACAATGATTCATCTCTTGGAAAATGATTGCCCAGGAAGCAACTAGATATCAAAAAAACAAGAATCTTAATATTATTCAACCATATAGAGAAATGATGTTCTGATACATGATATGACATGAATGAACCTTGAAACCATATGAAATAAACCAGATACAAAAGGATAAATATTATATGATCCCACTTATATGAAATATCCAGAATAGGCAAATGCATGGAGATCAAAGTTTATTAGTAATTACGGGGGGCTGGTGGAAAGGAAGTATTATGTGACAAACACATTACTAGTTGTAGAGTTGCCCAACTAGGTATACATCTATCACATATCTAAATGAATTCCTTCTAAGATACAAACCTTGGAATGTTTAATGTAGAATTTTCTCTCTTTGGCAGCCCTTGATTTTTTGGTATATGATTGCTAGCTGTTGGTGTTGGATTTTGGAGTATGGCCTTTGGTTTTAAATAGTCATGCTCATTCAAGTAGTTTATAATTAGCTTGGAATTTCTGCATCCTACACTTGTGTTTTGTACCATAAAGATTCCAACTCCTTTGAGCACTAATGTGATTGTAAAACTAAAGATGACTGATACGTGTTTTGCCTGCAAGCACAGGTCTTATTTATTTCTGCCCACCCTAGTGCCTAGCATGGAGTCTGACCCATTTTTATGGATCAGTACATTTTATTTCCAAATACAAATGTGATATGATATTTTAAGTGTTTTAACTTCAAAAAGCTATAACACAATGAGAAATCATGTACCAGAAAGAATTTCAAAAGAATTTATCAATGAATTGTCCTGAAAGGAAAGACTGCATGAGATCATCTATGTAAATATACCACTATTTGTTTTACTCAGTTTAATTAATTATACTTTAAAAAGATGTATTTGTAACATGTTTCATTACTAGTTATATTAAATTTATTATATCAATTCCTTCTCCTAATGCCTTTGCTTGAGAATCCTTTTATTGTATACCAAGCATATATTTGAATTTCGAAAACGGAGGATGACTTCAGCTTAGACACTGTGTCTGGCCAGTGGAGATAGTTTCAAAATGTTTGGACTTGTCACTGAGCCAAACTTCCAGGTCCAGAGTACCTCCACAGAAAAGTCTCTTCAATGTCAACCAGATAATTTTGCCCTGGACCATGGAAAAGCAGTATTGGATTTATTCTGTCTGTTGTGGAGAGCCAAAGTAAAGGGTGTCATTTCCCTACAGGTATTATTTGTGAAATGAACCCTCAAATAACAGGATATCTTAATGTCACTATTTAATGTCACCATTAGTTTTACTCTAATTCAGCAGTTCTGGCTTATAAACAATAAATACATTTTTTATCCTTTGATTAAATATTATCTCATGTTGTTGTTAGGCACTGTCGAGTTAGCTCTGATTCATAGCAACCCTATGTACAACAGAAGAAAACAATGTACCATCTTCACAATCCTTGCTATATGAGACCATTGTTGCAGCCACTGTGTCAATCAATCTTATTGAAGGTCTTCCCCTTTTTTCCTAAAACTCTTCTTTACCAAGCATGATATCCTTCTGGCAACATGACAAAGTGGGTGAAACAAAGTCTTGCCATTCTTGCTTCTGAGGAGCATTCTGGCCGTATTTCTTCTAGGGACAGATGAGTTTGCTCTTGTGATAGTCCATGGTATTTTCAGCATTTTTGCCAACACGATAATTCAACTCTTCTTCAATCTTCCTTATTCATTGTCCAGCTTTCACATGCATATGAGGTGATTGAAAAAACCATAGCTGAGGTTAGGCACACCTTAATTTGCAAAATGATATATTTGGTTCTTTAAAGTGGTCTTTTGCAGCAGATTTGCCCGATGAAATGAGATATCTGTTTTTGTTTTTTTTTTTTTTTGACTGCTGCTTCCATGGGTGTTGATTGTGGATTAAAGTAAAATGAAATCCCTAACAAGTTCAATCTTTTCTCCATTTATTGTAATGTTGCATATTGGTCCAGTGTGTGAAGATTGTTTTCTTTATATTGAGGGGTAATCCATACTGAAGACGGTACTCCTTGATCTCCATCAGTAAGTGCTTCAAGTTGTTTTTACTTTCAGAAAGCAAGGTTGTGTCCTCTGCATATAAACCAAACCAAACTCACTGCCACTGAATCAATTCTGACTCATAGTGACCCCCTTAGGGTTTCTGAGGTGGTAAATCTTTATGGAAGTAGTTTGCCCAGCATTCCTTTCATGGAGTGGTTGGTGGGTTTGAACCACCAACCTTCTGGTTAGCAGTCAAATGCCTTAGGCACACCACCAGAGCTCCTTTCATCTGCATATAGCAGGTTGTTAATGAGTCTTTCTCTAATCCTGATGCCAAATTATTCTTCATATACTCCTGTTTCTCAGATTATTTGCTCAGTAGATTGAATAAGTGTGGTGAAAGATACAATCCTAATGCACACCCTTCCTGATTTTAAACCATACAGTATCCCCTCGTGCTGTTTGAAGGACTGCCTCTTATGCTGTCTACAGAATTCTCATAAAAACAATTAATTGTTCTGGAATTCCCATTCTTTGCAATGTTATCCATAATTTGTTATGATCCACACAATCAAATGCCTTTGCATAGTCAGTAAAACACAGGTAAATATCTTTCTGGTATTCTTTACTTTCAGCTAGCCAAAATCCATTTGAAATCATCAATGGTATTCTTCATTCCATGTTCTCTTCTGAATCCATCTTAAATTTCTGGAAGTTCTATGTCAATATACTGCTGCAATCAGTTTTAAATTATGTTCAGCAAAATATTGCTTGTGTGTGAAATTAATGATATTGTTCAATAATTTCCACATCCTATTGGATCACATTTCAATGGACACAAACATTGATCTCTTTCAGTCAGTTGACCAGGTTGCCATCTTCCAAATTTCTTGGCATAAACAAGTAAATACCTCCAATGCTGCATCTGTTTGTTGAAACATCTCAGTGGGTATTCCATCAATCCCTAGAGCCTTGTTTTTCACCAATTCCTTCAGTGCAGCTTGGACTTCTTCCTTAAATACCATTGGTTCTTGATCATATGCTGCACCATGAAACAATTGAACACAGACCATTATTTTTGATACAGTGCCTCTATGTATTCCTTCCATCTTCTTTGATGCTCATTCTGTTTCTGAAAGGAATGTCATTGGGCAAGATGATGCAATGTCTTGGGTTCCCAGTAGTCCGTGGTATACATGGATTTTTGTTTGCCTATCACCCTTTTTCAAGGCGCTCTGGTGGCACAGTGGTTGCAGAATTTGGCTGTTAACAAAAAGATAGTTTGAACTTACCAGCTGCTCCATGGGAGAAAGATGTGGTTGTCTGATTCCACAAAGATTTACAGCCTTGGAAACCCTAGGGGGCAGTTCTGCTCTGTACTGTCACTATGAATCAGAATCCACTTGATGGCAATGGGTTTGTTTTGGGTTGGTTATCACCCTTTCTCAATTCCCTGATAATCCTACTCAGCCTATGTAATGCTGGTGAAGCTGACTCCTTTTCTTTTGCCTCCAAGGTGGTTGTATGAGCTAAATATGGCCAACCTGATGACCCTATTCCCCTAGAGATTTGTTCATAGATGAGCATGTGGCTACATCTTGGCTACCTAGAGTTATCCTTTTAAAAGATAGTTTCTTTAGGAAATTTAGCTCAGGACCACAACTGGACATACTTCTACCCTATGGAGAGAGAAAAAGTGAGAGCAAAGCCAAGAAGCCAAGAGAAAAGGAGATAGAGTCTTGATTATAGTTTAACTGTATGCTGACTACTGCCGTAAGGTCTAGCACTTGGATTTATAATTACATGATTCAATAAATCCTTCCTCCACTTTTATTTTCCTTAGGCTAATTTGAATAAGTTCTGTTCACTATAACAAAAAGGGTCCTGACACATACATCTTCTCCAGCTTATGCCATGGCTACTCTGTGCTTCTGTGTGCTCCCATCATAATATTTCATCTTAGTCCCTCCACCCCCCATTCAATGACATAGCAGACCCTGTCACTAAAGTCAGAACCTCCCTACTTTGTGTCTCAGGCAATAATAACATGACCAGGTGCTTGGCATGCTAATTTCTCACAGTCATTCAGATCAATGTATGAATGGTTGTGCATTAAAGCATATTTATAGTTGATAAGATTATTAAGGAAAAAATAATATTTTAAGAGGTCAGAAAGATGAAATCTAAAAAAATCAAGATATAGAAAGTAGAGTGACATGCATGGTCTTGCATGTAGGCTCAAAAACAAAACAATGCAAACACACATTGTACTTACTATGATCCAGGCATGGTGCAAGGTTCTAGGATATAACAGAGAGCAAACAAGCTTCATCTCTGGTGTAATGGAGAATATTTATTGTCAACCAGGAAAGATTGACATGAGTCAAATAAAAGTACAAATAAATATATAACCATATCAGTGATAAGGGCTAGTATATGTCTGCTACTCATCAGTTTGTCATACTGTGGTGGCTTGAATGTTGCTGTGATGCTGGAAGTTATTTCATTGGTATTTCAAATACCAGCGGGGTCCCTCAATAGTAGCCTGGTTTCAGTGGAGCTTACAGATAAGACAGTCTAGGGAGAAAGGCCAATTAAACTGTAAATTTGAAAAAGTTAAAAAGTTGACTCATACAAATAAATACAAATGAAGGTATATCAAAGATTTGACAAAAATTAATCAGGGAATCAGTATGGTAGTAAGACTGCCTCCAAGAGCATTTAAGAAGATTGATACATTAATAAAGGAATGTTAGAATAAGATTACTAGACTAGATTAAAACAAACTAACTAGTTAATGTTCCATAGGGCAGTTAACCATCTCATTTGCAATTATTTTTTTTCTATTCATGATAAATTATCTGTATCTTTACCAGCCGAAATCTCCAAATTAACATACAACTGGGACATTTATTGAATAGTAAACTGAGTTGATTGCAACATTGTTATTGTTGTTAGGTGCCATCAAATCAATTCCAACTCATAGTGACCCTATGTACAATGGAATAAAACATTACCCAATCTTGTACCATCTTCACAATCCTTGCTATGCTTGAGACCATTGTTGCAGTGACCTTGTCCATCCATCCCATTGAGAGTCTTCCCCTTTTCCGCTGACCCTCCACTTTGCAAAGCATGATATCCTTTTTCAGTGACTGGTCCCTTCTGATAACATGACCAAAGTATGGGAGATGGAGTCTCACTATTCTCACTTCTAAGGAGCATTCCAGCTGCACTTCTTCCAGGACAGATCTGTTCATTCTTTTGGCAGTCCATGGTATTTCAGTATTCTTTGCTAATGCCACAATTCAAAAGCATCATTTCCTTGGCCTTCCTCATTCATTGTCCAATTTTCACATGCCTAAGAGGTGATTGAAGTACCCTGTCAATACAGTGCTGCAACCATTTTTTAATTATCTTCAGAAAAATTTTACTTGTATGTGATATTGGTGATATTGTTCAAAAATTTCCACATTCTGTTGGATCACCTGTCTTTGGAATGGGCATAAATATGGATCTTTTCCAATTGATTGGCCAGGTATCTGTCTTCTAAATTTCCTGGCATAAAAATGTAAGTGCCTCCAGTGTTGCATCTGTTTGTTGAAACATCTCAGTGGATATTACTTCAGTTCCTGGAGCCTTGTTTCCGGCCAATTCTCTCAGCTCAGCTTGGACTTCTTCCTTATAAACCATTGGTTCTTGATCATGTGCTACCCTTAAAATGGTTGAACATTGACCAGTTCTTTTTGGTACAGTGACTTTGTATTCCTTCCATCTTCTTTTGATGCTCCCTGAGTTGTTCAATATTATGCCCATAGACTCCTTCAGTATTGCAACTCAAGGCTTGAATTCTTCAGTTCTTTCAGCTTGAGAAATGCCAAGTGTGTTCTTTGCATTTGGTTTTCTGACTCCAGGCCTTACCATGTTTCATCATAATACTTTATTTTCTTAAGCTTCCCTTTGGAATCTTCTGTTCAGCTCTTTTGTGTCAACAATTCTTGCATTCACTTTACCTACTCTCATTTGAAGAGCAAGTTTCAGAGTCTCTCCTGACATCCATTTTGGTCTTTTCTTCCTTTCCTGTGTTTAAAATGACCTTTTGCTTTGTTAGTACATGATATTCTTGATGTCATCCTGCAAGTCATTTGGTTTTCAGTCATTGATGTTAGTGCATCAAATCTGTTTTTCAGATGGTCTCTAAATTCAAGTGGGATAAAGTCAAGGTCATACTTTGACACTTTTGGACCTATTTTACTTTTCTTTAGCTCAACTTGAACTTGTATATGAGCAATTGATGGTCTGTCCCCCAGTTAGATCTAGGCCTTGTTTTGACTGATGATATTGAGCTTCCCTATCTCCTCTTTCCACAAATGTAGTCAATCTGATTCCTGTGTATTTCATCAGGTGAGGTGCACATGCAAAGCCATCATTTATATTATTGAAAAAAGCATTTGCAATCAATAAGTTTTTGGTCTTACAAAATTCTATTATGCTGTCTTTGGAGTCATTTCTATCACCAAGGCCATATTTTCCAATTACCAGTGATTCGTTTTTGTTTCCAACTTTCCCATCCCAACCACCTGTAATAATCAATACATCTTGATTGCATGTTTGGTCAATTGTAGACTGCAGAAGTTGGTAAAAATCTTCAATTTCTTCATCTTTGGCTTTAGTGGTTGGTGCATAAATTTGAATAATAGTAGAATTAACTGGTCTTCCTTGGAGGCGTATGGTATTATCCCATCACTGACAGCATTGAAATGTTCTTATTAGTAATGAATGCAATGCTATTCCTCTTCAATTTGTCATTCCTGGCATAGTAGATTATATGACTGTCTAATTCAAAATGGCCAAAAACTGCTCATTTCAGCTTATCAATGTCTAGGATATCAACCTTTATGTGATCCACTTCATTTCTGACAACTTCCAGTTTTCCTGGATTCATGCTTCATACATTCCATGTTCTTATTAATAATGGATGTTTGCAGCTGTTACTTCCCATTTTGAGTCATGCCCCATAAGAAAATGGAGATCCTGAAAGCTTTACTCCATCCACGTCATTAAGGTCAACTTTATTTGGAGAAGACAAGCCTTCTCCTGTTGTATTGTGAGTGCCTTCCAACTTGAGGGGTTCATCTTCCAGCACAATATTAGGCAGTGCCTCACTACTATTCAGAAGGTTTATAGTGGCCAGTTTTTCAGAAGTGCATGGACCAATCCTTCTTCCCAGTCTTAGTCTGGAAGCTCTGCTGAAACCTGTCTACCGTGGGTGACCCTGTGGTATTTGAAATACCACTTGCATAGCCTACAGCCTCACAACAACATGCAAGCTACCCCAGTATGACAAACTGACAGAGAAGTGGTAGGATTACAGCATATGGATCTGCTAAACAGTGCCCAAATAGGATATTAAAAGAATATTACATCTACATTTTGGCCTTATTTTCAAGTTTTGTATAATTTTTTAACAGTAGATAAATAACTTTTCAGGATTTACCAGCTACTAGTAATGAAACTGGGTCTCATTTTTCCCCCTATACCCACACTGAAATGAGACCTGGAGTCAGTCCTTGGGTAACCATAGGAGCGATGTCCTTTGGAACACATCACTGTTAGTTCTATCTATGTTTAAGTCTGAACTTTTTTTTTTTTTTAATTGTTTTATGGTTTTTCTTTTAAAAAAAAAATGATTACAAAAAATTAAAAATGAACCCAGAATTAAGAGCTCCTTCTTTTCTTTTGTGTCTTTCCAGGAATCAGGGCACACCAGATGTGATTGATAAATAGTGGTTCATTGAACACTTGCTACAATTAGTTCTAAGACAATGGCTGCAAAATCCCAGATAGGGATTTTCTTCTTTAGAATTTATAGCAGCTATTTTTTCAGTAAGATTTCCACCCTAATTTGTGGGATTGTTTTCGATATTCTAAGGAGTTCTGGTGGCATAGTGCCTGAGGCATTTGACTGCTAACCAGAAGGTTGGTGGTTCAAATCCACCAGCCACTCTGCAGCAAGAAGACTGGGCAATCTACATCCATAAAGATTTACTGCCCCAGAAGCCCAAAGGAGGTCGCTATGAGTCAGAATTGATTCAATGGCAGTGAGTTTTTTTGTTTTGTTTTGTTGTTATTCTTGCTTGTGTTAATTTAGGACTTTCTGGTGTCCAAATATAGGGATTACAATTGGTAGTGGTGTTCTATTTTTAAAATGGTAAGTTTGAGCTCTTTCGGTATGGAGAGAAAGTCCAGTTCTCTGCAGATGGCATGTTGTCGAGCCTCACATAGCTGACTACAGATTTGATCTTACTGTTTTCAAGTTAATCTTGAGGAAAGACTTCAGTGTTACCATTAAGTATAAATGAAAGTAGCTGTGTGGTTGGTTTAACGTTCCAATAAGGCATTAGGATAATT
Organism: Orycteropus afer afer; assembly: GCF_000298275.1. Taxonomy (NCBI): domain Eukaryota; kingdom Metazoa; phylum Chordata; class Mammalia; order Tubulidentata; family Orycteropodidae; genus Orycteropus; species Orycteropus afer. Next base: position 2,029,599 of record NW_006921747.1, on the reverse strand, counting down.
TTCGGTGTTTAAAGTGATAGGGCCCTATTTTATAAAGGTAAGGGAGCAGAAAAGTTAACCAGGGAAATCAAATAGTTTATTCTAAGATCTCACACTAAATATGAGAGTCATTTTTGCTCTTAAGTAAGAAAAAGAATTCTAGTTTTTGTTCCATTAAAAAACAAACAAAAAAGCTAAGCTAAAATTTAATGCAAATTTATCATATGTCAGGCACTATAATAAACACTTTACATGGATCTCGCGTAATCTTCAGTAATTCTATAAGTAGTTTCTCATTTACAGATGAGGGAGCTGAAGTCCAAGGAGGTTAAGCAAGATGACCAAGGTCCACAGAAAGTAAGAGGCAGAGCTAAGTTTAAACCCACACTCCTATCTGTTTCTGAAAAATTACTCATTGGAAACCCTGTGGAACACAGTTCTCCTCTGATTCCCACAGGACTGTCATAAGTTGGAATTGGCTCAATGGCAACTGGTTTCATCTGATAATAAGCCTATTCTCTTGAAGGCTACATGCTATCGCAAGATGCTGGAATAGACAAAGCACATAGAAAAGTAGCGCTAATCTAGTTTTCTAGCCTCAGCTCTAGCATTAAGTGTCTTTGCAACTGGTCAAGTCATGTCATTAATCTGAGCTTCCATTCCCTTCTATAAAATGAAGGGTAAAAACAATTTGGATTGCATAGTCTCTGGAGTTCTTTCCAAGTCTAAAATTCTCTGCTTCTGTAATTGCATCCTGCACATGCATTGGCACACACACATGGACTGCATCCCAAGGCAAAAATCTAATCTTGCTTAGTGTCCCTTGCCATTGGCTGCTAAGCCCAAGACCCCACTAAATCCTATTATTTACATTACAACAGCCCTCAAGAACATACAACCCTTTTCAATTCTGACAAGCCAACTCTTTAGAATAAACTGCTAATGCGGTATGATTTCTAAAAGTAAAATGTTAGTACCAAAAATGAGAAAAGAGAAGGGAAAACTCAAAACAAATGCTGCTTTTTCTTTAAATCATCCCTTTTCTACAATGTTACCTTGACAACTTAGTGTTGGCTCTTTAGCTAGGGGGGTTTCCTGTGTGGAAAAAGAGGGGTGTTCTATCTTTTGAGATTTCCTCTTGTTTTATAGAGAGAGGAAATGTCAAGTGTAGACCACAAAATCCAGGAGAATGCACACTGGACATCTTGGTGGAGTGTCAACCAGAAATAGAATTAGGATGCCTTCTGATTAAAGGTACATTGTTTTCTGCCTTCTGCTTCCTGTAACTGTAATACACATTGCAGCAGCCTATAATATGTTACATTTTGCGACCAGCCTGGTTAAGAAGCACAGAGCAACAAAAGCCTGCAAAATAATTGCATTATTTTTAGTTGCAGCAGAGACAGGTGTACATATCAGGGAGAAGGGACAACTCTGAAGTGCTGAACCAATCTGGAAATGCTAAAAATATTGTTCTCCCTCCAGCAATTGAAATTTCCAGCAAAGACTTAGGCAAAGGCAGGTAGGGAGATCAAATTAGAATTCATCTCTCTCAGCTGTAACAGGGTCCTTATCAGGACTGGCAAGCGCTCAGGGGGCTAACAGGGGTCAGTATGGGAGTCCGAGTAGAAGGAGCTTGTTACAAAGGGGCAGTGTTGAACAGAAGAAAGAGAGGAATTATCTCCAGCATCTAGTACCACAGAGCTGAGCCTGTGTGGAGAATGGCTAAAAAATCAAAATTGGTTCTAGAAGCAGTTTCCTTTCTGGTTGTAACTGTGAGCCCAGCTGACGCAAGGGTGTTAGTGCAGGGGAGCAAGCCTGTGTTTGACACATGTGTTTCCCATTGATAGCTGGACACAGCCTAGTAGCTGTGAGTTGGCCTGACAAAGCCATATTGAAGTACAGAGTACAGTTTCAAAGCAGTCAGAAAAAGAACGGGAATGCTGTTCAGGAAATTCTTCAGGCATGGGCAGGGACTTGGCTGCAATTCTGCAGTTGGAAAATCTGACTGGGGCAGCTTCTGAACCCAGGCTGGGCCTGCTCACACTCGGCAGGCCACGCTGCCGCTGCCGCCGCCACCGCTGCCGCGCTCAGAGCGTCTCAGCACACTCCGGATTGCAAGCGGAGTTTCACCCGCTGCACCCGCGGCTTTGTGAAGCAGAAAAGAGAGGTAGGGGCCTGTTCTGCTCTTGCGTTTCCATGCCTCTCTTCACTTTAGCAGCCATCTGCCTGCTGTTTGTTTGCAGGCATTCCCCGTTTCTGAGTGTGCGTGTGTGTGTGTGTGTGTGCTAATTAAAAAGTTAGAACTCCGCCAGTGGAACGTTTGGTGTGATGTTACAATCTTTTCTGTCTCCAATCCTCTCCAGGCTATGATTTTCAGCAGGGCAGAGACACTTTTTAAAGTTAGATGTCTCTGGCAACACTGTTGGAAAGAGGAAAGTATTGTCACCCGGCTCCAACCTTCCCGAACTATTCCTTTCTGCCTGGCAGGATAGAGATCACTGGCTGAAAGAGAATTTTAGATGAACTGTCTCTGTTCTTTGCTCCAGAAGAGTTTTGAGAGAGGCATTTTTAGCAGAAAATGGCTCTTGGTTTAGGAGGAAATCAGAGTTTGTAGTTTCTATTTTGGATCACACTTTCAGAGTGAAGGAACAGATGTGAGTTGCAGGCATCTTGTCTTATTATGTGAGATTTTGACTGTTGTTAAGGAGCCCGGTGATGTATTTACCTAGATATACACTGGATCAACTTTTGTCATTCTGTTTCTATAATCATTTTCAGTTTTTTCCCAGTTGACAAAGTAACTTGCAGTTTTATTCTAAAAAAATTACTTTTGTATTTTACAAATTATATATCGTAAAGTAGTAATAGGAAATGGTAATTTACTCCAGATAACTATTAAACAATGGAGACCAGTGGTTTGTGTTGTATTTTATTGGTATATTACATGCATTACTAAAAATAGGGCTTTAAAAAACTCAAATTTGAAGTAATTTTCAGTAAAGGAGGGATCTTAGTTTTCTTCTTCAATTTTGGCTTTCTCTTCTCATATCAGCCATGATGCAATATAGAAACCTTACCCAGTGGCTGTACTTTATCCATTGGGTCTCCATGATTCAGAAGCTGACTAAAGTATGGCAGGTAGCATTTAGTAAGCATGTGATACAATGTAATTACATTTGATTCTACTCAAATTGATTCTACTCAAATGGCGCTGGACTAAACCTTACTATTGCTTTATGATTACTGACAGTGCAATTAATGGTGTTTTCCAAAGGGGTTTTGGTCAAGAGTCTTGTTGGAGAGAGGGATGAATGAATGGATACTTGGATACTTCTTCAATAGTCAAAGAGAGACTAGACCTCTTAGGTTAAACCTTCATGAAAACAGAGGTGTGTGTGCTTCAGTGTTTTAAAATCTCTAAACAAGTAGCTAATTGTAGAGAGTAAAGTTAGTAGGTGAGTGAAGACAGTAGGGCTCAGGTTTCTCATACATTCTTCTGGGTAGGATGAATAGAAACAAGATTTTAGTCAGCTGAGGCATAAGTTCTGTCCTATTGGTGAAAGGTCTTGGTTTTCAGCTAGTAATTTGATTCTCATCCCTAATTTTGCACTTAGGGGAGGGAATGGGGAGGATGGTTATGACTGACAGCCAGATTTCTTATTTTCAGTGATAGGTCATGAATATTTTCTTTACCATCCTCATCTTTGTGTTGGGTTAAATTAGGGTAGAAGAGGGTTTGGAAATGGCAAAACTTGAGACAAGAAAGGGTGCAGTTGGAAGCCAGTATAGATAGTGACTAAATGTTGTGTTTTTTTTTTTTTTTCTGAAGTGACTATCAAGTGAGCAAAATGCCAAGACCGATTAGGAACTGACATGAACCATAGCCAAGCTTATTGCCAGTGAAAAAGGAGACTCAACTGAGATCTAATGTAATACTCCTCTAAATTTAGTGTGCTCAAAGTGTTAAGCAGAAGAGGCATGAAATAGTAACTCTAGGTTGGAGAATTATGAAGAGCAGAGCCTAAAACTTGGGAGTGAATCTAGAGGGTTTAGAAGAAAGGGAGAGAGAATCAAGCTTCCCAGGACATTTGGGGGGTGGGTAATGATAGAGAGGAAATCCAGGGCAGGACGCAGACAGTAAGCAGAGAGAAGTGGCCATACCGCAAACTGGAAAGTGGAGGGCGGAGGGCAGGGATCTGTGCACTGGAATGAATCGCACATACTAGAAACAGCATGAAAACCGCCAGGCACTGATTTGTTCAGCTTGATGTGTGTGGATGAACCAGGGCCTCAGTCAGAGATTTCCTTTACCTTCCTCATGGTAGGAGACCTCATGGTCAGCCTGTCCTGCCATGCCTTCTGGAAGTAATCAGACAACACATTTTGTAAGAATGGCAACATGAGGGTTCAGATTTCCCAAGCATGGAGAGGCCAGCTCTCAAGTTCTTATTTTTAACCCATATTTGTTTCTTCCAGCGTTATTCCTGCTGGGGATGTTGAGTGAAGGGACCAGGTGAAAATAAATAAGTGACCACAGTAAGCAAAGCTTATCCAAGGTCCTATTCATGAGCATTTTGTTATTAAGACAACTTTTGAAAGGGAATACAAAACATTACCTATGCTTTATTTTAATGAACACGTTTATTTAATTTTATTTAAAAATTATACCGAAGGGCATGTGCCACATTTTTGGTGAAAGTATTTATTTTATATTTAATGTTTACATTTCATCAAATTAGGTGGTTCACAGAATTATACATTTGACCAGCACAAAGGAACTTGGGCAATTCTCTAGTACAGTGTTTCTTCGGTTTGAATTACATTCTTATTGTTAGTTGCCTTATGTAAAAGAGAGCTAAATGTTGTCTGGTCCCAGGAGCTCTGTTGGTGCAGTGCCTAAGGCATTTTACTGCTAACCAGAAGACTGGCGGTTCAAACTCACCAGCCACTCCTCAGAAGGAAGGTTGGGTAATATACTTCAGTAGTGATACTGCCTTGGAAACCCAAGGAAGGGTCGCTATGAGTTGGATCCGACTTCACAGCAATGGTTGCATTTTTGCATTTGTACCATCTTCATGATCATTGTATGCTTGAGTATATAGGTAAGGCTGTTGTTTCAATCCATCTTAGTGAGGGTTTCCTTTGTCTTTCTTGACTCTCAACCAAGCATGATATCCTTTTTTTTTAGAGATTGTTCTTTCCTGATCATGCATCCACAGTAAGTGAACTAAAATTTTGCTATCCTCACTTTCAAGGAATATTAGAGTATATTCAGGTCCATTTAAAAATCCATGCCCCCTTGTTATAATTATTTTTATTACACTATTATTGCTTTAAGGAGCTCTGGTGGTATAGTGACTAAGGAATTGATAACCAAAAGGTCAGTAGTTCAAACCCACCATTCTCTCCATGGGAGAATGATAAGGTAGTTTGGAAACCCAGTTCTACTCAGTTCACTACGAGTTGGAAATGACTCAGTGTAATGGGATTTTTGTTTTTGTTTTTGTTTTTGAGTAATTATTACTTTATACTATACTATTACATGAGGAGCTCTGGCATAGTGTCTCAGGCATTTGACTGCTAACTAGAAAGCTAGCATTCAAACCTATCAGCCACTCCTCGAAAGAAAGGTTGGGCAATCAACTTCCACAGTGATACTGCCTTGGAAACCCAAGGAGGGGTCACTATGAGTTGGATCCAACTTGATGGCAGTGCATTGCATTGCATTTATACTATTAAATATGTACAGACAAAAAAAAACCCACCTCAAAATTATCTCTCTATAGAATTATTTTCAAGGAGCTATAATACTAAAACAAATTTATGAATAAAATGCAAAGAAATTTGTATAACAATAATACATAGATTATCAACACTTATTTCTTATTTAGAGGATGTTGCGCTGGGATAAATGAGGTTTACAATATGATACTGATAGTTATCTAGAGATTATTTTCATCAGCACACCCATTCTGGATAGACACTTGATTCTTCCACCACTTATCTCTCTTCAGCTCTACTTTCACTTGCATGCTGCAGTGTCCTCTGTCCTGCATCTGGAAGGAATGTACCATTTTGTGCTACATCACATTCTGCTTCTTTTTTTATTATTTATGACAATTAGAATGGAATCAATTATTGCCTACATGATCAATAATGAATGCAAATGCAGACCTAAAATTATGTGGTAGTAGCCCTTGGTCATTAGTTGCATCCATATTGGCAGAACAAAATTTGCTTAAATGGAATAAATAAATAAAATAAAAAGCAAGAACACCTCTGGAATAGAATGTCCAGGTCCCTGAGAAGGCCTCAAGAACCTCCTTACCTGGGGGCTACAGGCTAAGAGACATTTTTTCTTTTCAGTTCGGGTTCCAAAGAGGTACTGCTACATGAATCTGAGGAGGAATGGCTCTGGGAAGACCCCTGGCAGCATTTCTACTGTAGTCCCAGACATTTTTATTTGTTTCTACTGGGTGTGGCAGTTGTTTGTCAAATTGGCTGGGCCTTGGTTAAGTGGCTTGGCAGATTGTAATCACTTCCATGGTGGAATCTGTATAAGCAGCTAAGTAGTTGAAGAGGAGTTACCTTGTGTGTGTAGCCTGCTTGCAGTGTATATGGAAAAGCTTTAGGAAAGGGCTCCAGCTTTTTACTCATTTTGAGATCCTACATTTGGCTCTTCATCTCCAATTCCTGGACCCGAACCAGTTGCCTGCTATGTTGCCTGCTGATCTTGGGATTGTTGCCTTCACAGCCTGTGAGCCAATAATTGACAGTTTTGAGTTCATTAGCCCTTGCAGCTATGTGAGTCAGGAGAAGCCTCCAGCTTGCCCCAGTGGGCCTGGAAGTCAGAGCTGAAGCCCAAGGTCAAGAGGCCTCCACTCAGCCCCTAAAGCTGACACTTTGAACTCACACTTCTGGCCTTCTAGCCTCCTAAACTGTAACAGAATAAATTTGTTTGTTAAAGCCATGCACTTGTGGTATTTCTGTTGTAGTAGCACTAGAGAACTAAGACACTGGGGTTCTGTAGGACATTTCATTTGAAAAGAGGATTTTAATGCTTTATAGGTAAGGATCATGTTTGGCTGCAAGTAATAGAAACCTGGCTCATGGAAGCCTAAACATATAGGGCTTAATTTTTTGCATACAGATAAATAGCAGACATGGGCAGTCCAGACTGTTAGAACAGTTCAGCAATGTCTTGAAGGACTAAAGCTTCCTCTTTGATACGTCATCCTCAGCACCTGAATTCATCTCCCCATGCTACATGTCCAAGTATTATGTTCAAGACAGAGCAAGTATGTATGTATCCTCATGATCCTTTGCCTCTTTAACCAGGAAAGGTCACCCTTCTCTGTCGACTTCCCTTCATGCCTCAGAATAAACAGCCAGAACTAGGTCAAATGCCCACAGATCAGGCACTGGCCCCAAGGAATAATATCACCATGACTGGTTTAGGACAATCAAGAATCACTCTCTGAGTCTGTAATTGTTGTTTACTATCCAGTCATCCCAACTCATGGTGAGCCTATGAAAAATAGAATGATATGTTGCCTGGTCCTGTGACATCCTCAGGATTGTCTGGGGGTTTGACCATTGTGAACCATAGGATTTTCATTGGCTAATATTCAGGATTTTCTTCCTAGTACATCTTAGACTGGAAGCTCCAATGAAACCCTGTTTAGCATCATTGCAATGCAAAAGCCACCAGTGACAGATGAGTGGTGGCTGTGTGTGAGGACCATTTTAGAAGTCTATAATTTCAGATCAAGGGCTTTCAGAGTTTTGGACATGAGTAGAATTCTATTAGCATTGAAGAACAGAGAGGATGTCTGTGGATTGGCAAAGGACACTGTTTAAAGTAACTGAAGGAATGAAAAAGTAAATTTTTTTTTTTTTTTAAATTCTTTTTATATGTGAAGGCTGTCAGTTCAAACTCACCAGCCACTCTTTGGAAGGAAAGTTGGGCAATCTACTTCTGTAGTGATACCACTTGGGAAAGCCAAGGAGGGGTCACTACGAGTCGGGGCTGACTCGACGGCACATAACAATATGCTCTAACATATAGTTTTTTGTTTTTGTGATTTAGGTGAAAGTTTACAGAGCAAATTCACTTTCCATACAGTAGTTCACATACACTTTGTCTCATAACATTGACTACAATTTACCACAATGCAGCAGTTCCCCTCCCACTTCCTCCTCATAGTTACCTCTTCCCTATATCCTCCCCTCCATGGACTCCTGCTCCTTGAGCTATGTCCCTGTGCATACACAGCCCATCTATTCTCCCATGATTGTTCTCTCCAAGTAGTGTACCTACCTAGTGTAAATGTTCACCTCATATGCCTGTCTTTTGTTTGGCTTGAAGCCACAGGAGTGGGTTCACTTCTAGACCTGAAGGGCAGCCAGGGACCATAGTCTCAGTGGTTCCATCAGGCTCTATTAGACCAGCAAACCTGGTCCTTTTTTTTTTTTTCCCCAAAATAATTTTGAGTTTTGTTCCATATTTTTCTCCCACTCTATCCAGTGTCTCCTACATAGACCCCCTCTGAGCGGTTGTCTAGTTATTCTGCTTTAAAAAAGATGACTCTGATACCAGCAAAAGAAACATTTCTTGTGTAAGAAACACAGGTAATCCAAAATATAGGTAGTGCTTCTTGTCCCTTGTCTGATGCAGAGTCTGTGTCATATGCCTTGGTTCCACAATTACAGCTGAGTGCTATTTAAAAGCCATGCTCATGGATTCTTAGTTTTGGAAGGTCCCTCAGAAATCACCTAGTTCCATGTTTATCATTTCTATATTTTAAAAGCCTTCCACTTTCCACTCCAGTGATTCTGTTGAAGGCAAGCAGACACTTGTCCACAGAACTGGGCTTGTTAAATCCTGCTGTGGCTAAATCTTTCATCCATCTCATGAATCCTACCTACAGCCTTCCTGACAGATGCCAGTCAGATGTGATGTTGATGCCTTCCATGATAGAGAACTTCACTACACTCTGAGGCAAGCTGGGCTGTTGTTATTCATCTCAAGCCTCCTTTGTTTGAGTCAAATTTGCCTCTCTATACTTTCTAACCATGGCCCTTGTTTGAAGGGCCTATGGTCTGAAGCTATATCTGAGAGTGTTGGCAGTGCTTTGTCTGGAGGTGAGATGGGGGGAAGAGTAAAGGTGGAGGTGGTTAGAAATCTTGGGACAAGTCCTGGTTTTACCAATCTATGGAACTTAGTTTTCCCATCTGTTATATGGAATCTGATCCCTCTAAAATGTTTTCTGTTTCTTACCAACTATTATTTTTTAATTCTAAGATTCTCTTGTTTCTTTGATAACATCTTACAGTCAGAAGCTCTGGTGGCATAGTTGTGGTCATTCGGCTGCTAACCAAAAGGTCAATGGTTTGAACTCAACAGCCAATTCTGCTTCTCTAAAGATTTGTTGTTGTTGTTGTTGTTGTTGTTTTGCCATCGAGTCAGCCCCGACTCATAAAGATTTACAGCCTTGGAAATAATTAATATGAGCAGTTCTACTTTGTCCTATAGGTTCATTATGAGTCAAAATTGACTAAATGGCAGTGGATTTTGTTTTGATGTTTTAGTCCTTCTTTCCCAAATCTAGACATCTTGAATTGCTTGACCCACCCTTCATTTTTCCCTTTACTATTTTCTTTACCCTTCTCTAAATACATTTCAGTTAACTTCCTCCTGGCAAAGACAAGAATCTCTAAATCCAATTTCAGTCATCATAGCAGTACATTTGACATGATCAGGACACCATCCATCTATTAATCAGAGGGCAAGAGGGAGATCATAAGAGAGAGAAAGCCCAAGTGAGGCAGGAGGTTGGATGATCTTTCAGCAGAAAGGAGCAATTGTATTGCAAAGTCAGAACCAACTCTGGCATTGTTTTTTTTTTTTCTTTAATCATGAGTTGAGTCCACAAAAAGTTCAGAGTCTGAGTCAGACAGGCCCAAGTTGAAATCCTGAATGTGTGATTTGACAAATCTCCATGTACCACAATATCCTCATCTTTGAAATGAGTGTGATGAAAATACTCATAGGGAGTTATAAAATTGTGCACATAATGTGTTTAGCATGGCACCTTCCACCTGTAAGCACTTAAATATTTTTTTATTGTTGCTAGCCCCTGATTTCATCGAACCTTATGCACAACAGGTTTAGGCTATTGTGATCCATAGGGTTTTCATCAGCTGATTTTCAGTAGATCACCAGGCCTTTCTTCACAAGCCTCAACTGACAGGTCGGTGTTAGATGTGCATAAAGTACGTTGGCTGGGAATTAAACATGAGTCTCCCAAATGGAAGGTGAGAATACTACCGCTGAATCAACAACACCAAAAACTCATTGTCGTGGATGAATTCTGACTCCTAGTGACCCTATAGGATAGAGTAGAACTGCCCCATAGAATTTCCAAGGCTGTAATCTTTATAGGGGAGCTCTGGTAGTGTAGTGCCTAAGGCACTTGACTGCTAACCAGAAGGCTGGCGGTTCAAGCTCACCAACCACTCCTCGGAAGGAAGATGGGGCAATCTACTTCCGTAGTGATACTGCCTTGGAAACCCAAGGAGGGGTCGCTATGAGTCAGGTCTGACTTGATGGCACATAACAGCAACAACAACAATCTTTATAGAAACTGACTGTCATATCTTTCTCCCATGAAGGGGCTGGTGGGTTCAAACTGCCAACATTTCAGTTCAAAGCTGAGTAGCTTTAACCATGGCACCACCAGTCTTATTCTGAACCACCACTGCCTCTTAAGTACTTTAGGTGTATATAATTAATGTTAACTGAGATAGCAGTAGATTAACTGATAAAGAAGTATATATAGGCAGATCAAGATAAAGTGAAGAGTTGAGACAATAAACAAAAGCACAAGATGTTTTACACTGAATTGTCCAGCTTGCTTTTTCTGTGTTGTCTACATTTCTTTGCAGATTCTACCATCCCCTTTATTTCACCTCTGCTGCCACACAGAAACGTGACATCCTTCATTTTTGTTTCAAATTCCTGTCACAAAGTGTGAACCACCTCATATAAAAGAAGCCATGTATGCTGCGGCCCCTGACCTGCCTCTCAGAAAGGTCTACAGAACTCGGGGAGGACCGTGCCACTATGGTTCACTTCGTATATAAATCTTGTGAGATTGGTTTTCTCTGCAGTTGTTGCTGGTGGTTGTACTAATGGAGCTCTGGGTAGGTAGGTAGGTGTGGGTGCCAGTGCTTTACTCTTTCTTTTTAACTGATAAAGCACTGGCACCTATTAAAGCAAGTACCAGTCCCTGATTAAAAAAAAAAAAAAAAAAAAAAACCTGTATTGCCAGGGAGTAGGAACTCCCTCCTTGTTCAGACCACTTTCCCTTGCCAGGGTGATAGGATCAGACTTTCTTGTGAGCACCCTGACTTCCAAATAATGTGGTTCTGAATGGCTGAAAACTATGCAGTTACCTGCCAGGGTCAAAGTATTCAGCCACTGAAACTGCTTTCTTTGAACTCAGACTTAATGAATATCAGGGCCAGCTCCTTTCTGAAGAGAAATAGTCTGACAATACCCTGCTTTACTAAATCTGATTAGGGTTGGGATACTGGGCATGGCATATCCAAAGAAAAACCACTGAAGAAGAGACTCGGTTGAGGAGCAGAGCCATGCTATGCTCTTGCCATGCCTGTTCTTAAGTTTGGTTATCTTTTCTCATCGCTCTTGTTCTATTCTCTTTTTCACCCTTGCCCTCCCTGCCTTTATTCTATTCCATCTTTCCATCACCACCTCTTTTTCTTTCCCTCATTTGTTCAGTGTGTATTTACCAAAGTTATAGCCTGCTTCACTCAGTGTCAGGAGTCTGGACAGCATTACTTTTCCAGTTGGATGATAAACATACAACACCTAAAATTGGCAGTGACCTTACAAGGTTTATGGCCTCACTTTGTCTCCAACAAAACTACCCCTGATGTTTCCCAGGCTGAGGGTCTAAACAGTAAGTCACACACCAGCAACTCACGGGATGGCCTGAGCACGCATTTTGGCTCAGAAAGTGTTTCTTAAAACCTGGACTTAGTTGTAAACCACTTAAACATCAGGAGATATCACATGAAAGTCTACACACCTAGATTATCTAGACAAAGCTGAGCATTGGCATCATCAGCCTGCTTTCTCACAGCACAACTCTTGGTGGCATGAGGTAATTCCTATTCAATATGAAGAGGATGTCTTTGTTCTCGTGTGCTGCTATAACAGAAATACCACAAATCAATGGCTTTAACAAACAGGGATTTATTATTTTACAGTTTAAGAAGCTGAAAGGTCTGAATTCAAAGTGCTGACTTTAGGGGCAGGGTGAAGCCCCCTAAACCTTGGGCTTCAGTTCTGCCTCTTATTCCAGGCCCACTGGAGTTAGAGGCTTCTGATTCATGCAGCTACTGTCTGCTGAGGCACATGAATCAAGGATTGGCAGGTAAAGTCCAGGAACAATCCCAAGATTGGCAGACATATGGCAGGAATGTACTAAGAAGCTAGACACCTTCCCAAAAGCTTCTCCATATGTACGGGAAGCAGTGGCACCCGTAAGGTAACTACTTACTTGCTCAAAGGGATTCCACCACAGAGGTGGTTACAATCTTATCCTAGGGAATAATGACATCCAGCTGCCAAGCCACTCAAAACCATGGCCCAGCCTGGTGGACATACAACCTTAACTATCACAGAGGGCATGTGCCTATTAATTAATTGCCCCCACCTTCCTAATCCCTGTAGGTGTTTACAGTAGTAAAATCTGTCTTTCTCAACAGGGTTTCTCATCTTTACCACAGAATGCATGCAGAAAATGATATGAGTGACTGTTTTCTCAGTTGTCTTGAGGATAGGACATACGGTACCATTCCCAAGGAATAGGAAAGAATTTAGGTCATTATGGCTCAATTCTATCAGAGAATACCATCGAGATGGCAGAGCTTCTATTTATAAGAGGTACAGTGTAACTAACGGTGTGGTGGCCAAGAGCGCAGTTCTCAGAAGTTAGATGTTTCTTGGCCTAACCACTTTACAGGATGGTAGTAAGGATTCAAAATGTTAAAGGTGATAGAAATCAGAACACTGGTTGCCTCTAGCAATGAAAATTTATTAGAAAGGGGCACAAGGTAACTTTCTAGTGTGATAGAAAAATCCCATATCTTGTTTGAATGTTTACACAGATGTGCTACTTGATGAAAATGTATTGAACTATATAGTAAAGATCTGTTTACTTCACTGGACATAAATTATATTTCAGTAGACATGCATACAAGCCTACATGCATGCTGCTTTGCAAAGTGCCTGGTGCATAATAAGATGATAACTTTTAGCTATTATTGTAATCATGCTTATTTCTGGAAACTTTGAATTTTAAAAACCAAATTAACGTTACTAAAAATGAAAAAATAAAGAGCATTTCCTCTCAGACTACAGGTAATAGTTAAATATCTTTGCCAATTACATAATCCACAAAGGCAGTGTTCTGCATCCTATGCTGGTGGGTAATGAGTGGGGTCTTAAAAGCTTGTAAGTGGCCATATCAGGTACACATGACTATCGGTATCCCCCATCCAGAGCAAAGAAGAGTGAAGAAATCAAAGACACAAGGAAACAGTTAGTCTGAAGGACTTAATGGTCCATGTGAACCCCAGCCTCTTTGACCCTGAGACCAGAACTAGATGGTACCCAGCTACCACTGCTGACCACTCTGAAAGGGATCATGATAGGATAGAGTAGGGCAAAATAAGGAACAAAACTCAAAATCATAAACCATGCTTACTGGTCTGATGAAAACTGGTGGGATTTCAAAGACTATGGCCCTTAAACACTTTCAAGCTAGGAACTGAGCTTAACCCCCATGACTCAACTGTCAGTGAACAGCAATACTAGGAGGGTATGCACTCATTATAACAGCCAAGCACATGAGATCAAGAGGATAGCATTTGCCTACAGAGAGAGCTAGGAAGGCAGGAAGGAGATGGTAAGGAAGGACAAAGGAAAGGGGTGGGCACATGAGGAAGTGGGCAGAATGCTTTTGTGGTGTGAGGATTGAAGTAAATGTCACAAAACAGAATGTGTATGGATTGTTGAATGGAAAACCAATTTGCTACATAAACCTTCACCCAAATTTCAATTAAATAAATAAAGTTGTTGTTGTTAGGTGCCATCAAGTCAAATCCCACTCATAGCAACTCCTCCTTGGGTTTCTGAGGTGGTATCACTACAGAAGTAGATTGACCAATCTTCCTTCCGAGGAGTGGCAGGTGGGTTTGGACTTCCAGTCTTCTGGTTAGTAGTCAAATGCCTTAGGCACTACACCACCAGAGCTCCCAAAATAAAATATAGGGGGAAAAAATATCTTTGCCAAACACAGCTATCGGGATAATCTTCTGGATCAGTATATAGTGAATCACTATAGAGAGGTGTGCTTAATTTGTTGTTACTGGTTTTTCATAATGCTATAAAATTTAAAAGTTTCAAAGACATATCAAAGAAGATTCAGTAGTTGAGAGAAAATGCCTATACTTACAGTTACACACATCCTTCTAGAAATACAGTAATCACTCAATAATCAAGTCAATTCAAAGTGACCTGAAATTAATATCCATATTGTCAAATTCTAGCTACAACAATTGCAAAAGTGTTTTTTAATTAGAAACCATGCTGTTTTAAGTATCCATGTGTGAGTATGTGTGTGTATGTGTATATATATATATATGTATTTTTGTTGTTGTGTGCCATGGAGTTGGACCCGACTCATAGTGACCCCTCCTTGAAGGTTTCTGAGGCAGTGTCACTATGGACATAGATTGCCCCATCTTCCTTCCGAGAAGTGACTGGTGGATTTTAACCGCCGGCCTTCTGGTTAGCAGTCAAATGCCTTAGGCACTATGCTACCAGAGCTCCTATATATCTGACTGATAGCAACCACTCCTAGGGTTTCCCAGGCCATATCTCTATGGAAGTAGATTGCCTAATCTTCCCTCCAAAGAGTGGCTCGTGGGTTTGAACCACCAG
>NW_006921747.1:1978292-2014201 GCF_000298275.1 Orycteropus afer afer | reverse complement strand
TATATATATATGCATATATGTATGTCCACATATATACATATATCCATACACACACACACACACACACATATCCATATATAGAGAGAGGTATTTAACACTTTAAAGTTAAAAGAACTGACTTAGCAGCCAGGTACTCTTAGTTCAAATTCTCCCTGTCTTTTAGCAAACTGACTGACTTCGGACAGGTCACTTAACATTGCTGTCTCAGTTGGCTCAACTGTAAAATAGAGATAATAATAGTACCCACCTCACATCCTATGACCATAAGGTTCAAATGAATTAAATGAAACCGTTGGAACAAAGTTTGACATATATTGAGATTGGATGAATGAGTAGCTGCAACAATGGGCTCAAAGATACCAACAACTGTGAGGATGGCATAGGACCTGGCACTGTTTCCTTCTGTTATACATAAGGTTGCGTTGAGTCAGAGCCAATTTTATAGAAGTTAACACACACACACACACACACACACACAAAACCATTGTGCAACTGCATACCATCATTTTGTATGCTTTCTTTATGTTAGGAAGCTGATGGTTTTGTTGTGATTTGCTTTGGGGTATTGTTTAAACGGCATGTGTATAGAGCTTGATGAAATTATAGGGAATAGGAGTTGAAGTTGAAAAGACTGTAGCCTGGAATTTATGGGAAACATAATGATTTTCAGGTTAGCAGACTGGTTTTGTCATTTACATTGTGTCCTTGATTACATTCCACCTCCATGGACTTGATTTTCTCATCTCTTTAGTAAGGGGTTGGACTTTATATTGACCAGGTTCCTTTCAAGCTTTGTGTGTAATTCTCTGATCTTAAGTGTTTGAGTCATGCTCATTATTATTTTATCATACAGCTTGATCCACATTTCACAGAAGAACTATAATCTTTCTGCTGTGATTGTCATTGGCTCTGGCCAGGATCACCCATGGGAGTATAAAAGTCACTGGCCTGCTATATACGTAGTAGTAGGTTTGCTTGAGAAGCATCAGCTGCCCTGATCAAGAGGCATGGCCCAAGGCCACTGTGGGGTAGATGCATGTGAAATAGCACTATTAAATCTGTAGTCAGGTACTTGAAATTGTTTTTACCATCCAAGAATGTTCAGTTTAAATGTCATTTTCTGCTTCTCAACTTGTAACATCAAGGACCAGATTTTTTGAAGGACCAGTGAGCATTATAAAGAGCTAAAACCTCAACAACCTTTGAGATTCCTTAAATTCTTTGCTCAAATATCACTTTCTTGTGATGGCAACCCTCCCTAAGCTTTTCTAAATTGAACCTACTTCTGTCCTTGTCCCCTGACATTTCTGATCTCCTTGTTTGCTTTTTTTTTTTCCTGCTATGTCAGAAGCCATCACCTTCTGACATAAGTATAATATTTCTTGGTTTTCACATTGTTATATGTGTCTCTCATAACCATCTCCCACTACTGCCAGGAAGTGAAGGATCTTGTTTTTGCTTATTGATATATCCCAGATGCCTAGAACAGTGCCATAGAGCATTTGAGAGTTGACACATATTTGTCAGATGGTGGCAGTGTTTCTGAGCTTTTAAATGCATACCATACTAAATACACCTGCATAATAATTGTAAATACAGCAGAGTACATTTGGAGAATGCTGGATCTTTGCCTCACTCTCAATGGAAAGAAAATCAGGCCTGTGTTTGTGTCCAGAACATGACTGACTCACTACTTAAGGGAAATTGAGAACTTTCTTCATTAAGGCCTCAGTTTCTTTATTTATATTATAGTTTTAATAATACTGATCTCCTAGAGTGTTGTGAAGAATGTATGCACTCACATATGTGAGGATGCCTGCTATAATTGTGTATATGTATTTCACAAATAAACTTTTCTCTGAAACTACCTGAATTAGGACCTCACATATCTGTATATCTCAGACAGTAGGAATTACAGATAAAAGTAAAGTATTAGAATTAAATGTGCAAAGATCTGGAATTAGAAAGCCAAAGGGAAGAATATGCTCAGCATTTCTCAAGCTGAAGAAAAAATTCAAACCTCAAGTTGCAATATTGAAGGATTCTATGGGCAAAATAGTGAATGATACAGGACCATCAAAAGAAGATGGAGGAATACACAGTTACTGTATCAAAAATAGTTGGTCAGTGTTCAGCCATTTCAGCAGATAACATGTGATCAAGAACCAATGGTACTGAAGAAAGAACTCCAAAGTGCACTGAAGAACGTGGCAAAAAACAAGGCTTCAGGAACTGATGGAATACTCATTGAGATGTTTCAACAAATGGATGCAGTATTGGAGGTGCTCACTCATTTATAGCAGGAAATTTGGATGACAGATACCTAGCCAACTGACTGGAAGAGATTGATATTTGTCCCCATTTCAAAGAAGGGTAAACCAACAGGATGTGGATATTGTCAAACAATATCATTAATATCACACGCAAGTGAAATTTTGCTGAAGATAATTCAAAAATGACTGTAGCTGTACATTGAATAGGAACTTCCAGAAATACAAGCTGGATTTAGAAGAGGACATGGAATGAGGGATATCATTGCTGATGTCTGATAGATCTTGGTTGAAAGCAAAGAATACCAGAAAGATGTTTGTCTCTGTTTTATTAACTGTGCAAAGGCATTTTATTTGTGGATCATAACAAATTATGATAACATTGAGAAGAATGGGAATTCCAGAACACTTAATTGTGCTCATAAGGAACCTGTACATAGATCAAAAAGCAGTAATTCAAACAGAACAAGGTGCTACTGCATGGTTTGGAATCAGGAAAGGTATATATTAGCGTTGTATCCTTTCACCATATTTGTTCAATCTGTATGTTGAACAAATGATCCATGAAGCTGGACTATATAAAGAACAATGTAGCATGTGGAGGAAGACTCATTATCAACCTGCAATATGCAGATGATACAACCTTACTTGCCCTTCTCCTCCACTCCTGTCTTTTTCTCTCATCCCATTACCCATCTAGCAGTGAATTCTGTTAAGTCTACTTTCCAAATAGATTCCAAACACAGTCACTTTCCACTTTCTTACCCTCTTCTACCTTAGACTGGGTAGTCAGTTCTCCCTGATGAGTGTGACAGTTCCAGGAAGGGTCTTCCTGCTTCCATGCTCACCCCTACAGTCTTTTCTCTACAGAACAGCTAGAATGAGCCTGAAGTGACAGTTACACCATCTCAATCCCATGTCTTAGGGCCTTAGTGATTTCCTGTTCTAAGTAGGAGTCCCTGGGTGGTGCAAATGGTTAAACACTGGGCTACTAACCAAAAAGGATGGTAGATCGAACCCATTCAGAGGCACCTTGGAAGCATAGCTTGGCATTCTGCTTCTAAAAGGTTACAGCCTTGAAATCCCTGTGGACGTATTTCTATTCTTCACACAGGGTTGCTATGAGTCAGAATCAATTTTACTGCAACTAGCAACAGCAGCAACTATAAGCCCTTAATACTCCTGCCTACTTCCAAACTTATTTCCAAACACTCTGCCTTGTTCACTTTGAACTAGCCACTCTGTTTTTCTTTCAATATCCCAATTGAGCCAGTTTCTCAGGACCTTTATACATGCTGGTACTTCACTCTCTAGTTGGAGTACTTCCCTTAGATACCTTCATGCTTCATTCTCTTTCTTGTTCATGCCTTTTTGTCAAATATTTCCACTACAGAGATTTTCTTTGATAGCTACCCAGTCATTGTCTGTCTCCTTCCCTTGCTTTATTTCTCTTATTTGTAAGATGTGTTTCTACCTGGGGGGGATGGAGGGGAGTCATATGTTTATTTGTTCTTCTGTTTATTGTTCCCTGCACTAGAGTGTAAAGTCTATAAAGTCCATGGGTTAGAGACTTTGTCTTTTTACTGCCATATGCCTGGTGCTAGCATATGGTAGTAACTAGTAAGCATTTCTTTGTTTAAATAATCATTAAAGACAGGAGTGGAGGAGAAGGCCAATAACCAAATTGATTCTGACTCTTAATGATTTTGTAGGAAAGGCTAGAACTACCCCATAGGATTTATGGAAGTAGACTGCCACTTCTTTCTTCCACTGAGCTGCTGGTGAGTTCAAACTACTGACCTTTTGACTAGCAGCTAAGAGCTTAACCACCATGCCACTAGGGCTCCCCAATAGGAAATTAGTGGAAACCGTAACAGTTCTTATTACTAAGTAGTGGGTTAAGTATCAAACACCCATGCAACTGAAAACTGTGCAGCTGTTAAAAGATTGAAGTAGATTTCAGTGTGTTTTTATGATGCCATGATGTCTCTCTAAGCTGTGCTATTAAGTGGACAAAGTTAGATTTAGGACAGTGTGTAAAATATGTCCCAGTTTGTGTTAAAAAAAAAAAAAAAAACTAAACCATTGAACATATATATTGAATAAAGCCTGTGTGTATATTAGACATTTCCATAGGGATCAGACAGAAGTTGGCTCAGTGATTGCCTCAAGGGAGAGAGGCAGGAATTACAAAATGACAAAGAGATTTTCTTAACTATGTACTGTTTGGTTCTTTTGAATACATGCATTTGTCTAATTTTTTCAGTAAAAAAAAAAAAATTGATAAACACAGGTTCCAATTCTTAGGAAACTAGGATATGGAATATTTGACTTTAAAATTAACCCAAGTATTTCTTTAATTAAAAGATGCCATTCCTGCTCTATTTCACATAAACAGGCATTTACATTTCTGGGTAGACTTTACAAGGAAAAAAAATATTGGTTGTTACATCAAAACTAAAAGTAATGAGTTAATTACAATTGGTTTAATTATGCTAGACATTAGCAATCCATGGCTAATGCCTTCTATGGATGGCTGAATGAAAACAACCCTTGAAAGCCAAAACCAGCCCACCAGCCAACCAAATCCAGTTCCGTCGAGTCGATTCTGACTCATAGCAACCCTATAGGACAGAGTGAAACTGCCCCATACAGTTTACAAGGCTATAAACCTTTATGGAAGCAGATTTCCTCATCTTTCTCCCACAGAGTAGCTGGTGGGTTTGGACTATGGAATGCTGTGACCACTGCACCACCAGAGCTCCTTAAAAATACTTCAAATTGTATGTGGTCAGTGGAAGGCTATTTATGTCCCTGTTGTTGTTGTTGTTATGTGCCGTCGAGTCAAACCCGACTCATAGCGACCCCTCCTTGGGTTTCCGAGGCAGTATCACTACGGAAGTAGGATTGCCCAACCTTCCTTCCGAGGAGTGGCTGGTGGGTTTGAACCGCCAGCCCTCTGGTTAGCAGGCAAATGTCTTAGCCACTATGCTACCAGAGCTCCCCCTAGATAATCCAAAATGAGTCGGATCCTATTTGAACCTCTAGAAACCATAATGAACCTGTGAGGGAAGCCTGACCTATGCCTGCTATTTATATTACCTAGTTATAATCATATACAGTTATGTATGTTCATGCTAGCTTTTAAGTTTATATATGACATTAGAAATTTTAATATGCAACAACACCATCATCAAAAAGCCCTACTTCTTATGTGTGTACCAGGGCTCACTGCAGCATTATTCTCAATAACCAAAACATGGAGACAACCCAAGTGCCCAACAAGAAATGAATGGGTAAATAATATATGGTATATTCATGCCATGGAGTATTACTCATCCATAAAGTGAAATGAAGTTCTGATGCATGCTTACAACAGAGATGAGTGAAATAAGTCAGACACAAAGGGACAACTTTTGTGTAATTCTTCTAATGTGAAATATCTAAAATAGAAACATGCATAAAGACCAAAGTAGGTAAGTGATTACTAGAGCCTGGGGGAAGGTGGAATGAGGAGTTATTATTTAATGGATTCTGAGTTTCTGTTTGGGGTGATCAAAATCTTTTGGAATTGGATGGTGATGATACTCCACAACACTGTGAATGTAATTATTGTCACTGGAATGTACACTTATAAATGGTTAAAATGGGAAATTTTATGTAATATATGTTGTTAGGTGCCATTAAGTTGGCACTAGCTCATAGCAACCCTATGTACAACAGAATGAAACTGCCCAGTCCTGTGCCAGCCTCACAATCCTTGCTGCATTATCTCAATAACATTTATAAACCTACTTTATTTCATTAATATCACTTATTTTATTCTAATAAGATTGTGTATTTATTAGTCTGTCTGTATTTATTCCCTACTCTTTATCATAACCTATAGGTTCCTGTGTGATCTGTCCTCCACCCCTCTCTGTGCTCCTCTGAGCAGAGTCAATTCTAGCCATGCTAGCCTTCCTACTTAGCTTTCCAGGCCTTGATGTTTGCTAGGCACTCTTCCTAGGAGCTCTGGCGGCTTACTGCCTAAGGCATTTGACTGCTAACTAGAAGGCTGATGGTTCAAACCCATTAGCCACTCTGTAGAAGGAAGACTGGGCAATCTACTTCCCTAAAGATTTACTGCCTCAGAAACCCAAGGGGGGTCTCTATGAGTCAGAATAAAATTGATGGCAGTGAGTTTGGGTTTGTTTTCGGTTATATGTTCTTCCGAGAAAGCTTGTTCTACCTTTAGATCTCACCTAAAGCGTCAGAACGGTCTCTTCTTGTATTCTCTATCATGTAAAACTTTTTTTTTTCCTTTTCCTGTCAATTAATACTAGTCCTGCAGGTTTTATTCCTTTACTTATTGTCTGTTTCTCCCATTAAAATATAAGCTTCATAAGAGCAGGATATGTTCAGTATCATTCTTTTGAAGACCTCTTTAAACCTTGAGGACCCACTGTGTGATCAAAAGTATTTCCTTTTTACTGTTTGAAAAGTAAATTGGTTTTGGGAATTTCCTTGAAGGCTAGGTATCCAGGTCTGTATTTTAGCCATGATTCTTTCTCCCACTGTATTTAATAATTGAGGACAGAGAGCTGTGCACATCAGCACTGCCATATAATCCTTTACAGTGGAAACTACTATGAAGCTTGGGTCGCAGAGCAAGCAAGCACTAGTAAAATACCTGTCAATGTCTCCTTGTTCCCAACTCCACCTGTAGAACTGATCATGGCCCATAAAATTTTATAGGCCAGAAAGAAAAATTATCAGGAACTTTGATGGATTTGATGTGAATTTAGAAAGTTTACTTTAAAAAAAAATCTTTCAAAATATAATGCAGTCTTGCATTGTTGTTATTGTTATGTGCCATCAAGTCGGACCTGACTCATAGCGACCCCTCCTTGGGTTTCTGAGGTGGTATCACTAGGGAAGTAGATTGCCCAACCTTCCTTCCGAGGAGTGGCTGGTGGGTTTGAACGCCAGCCTCTGGTAAGCAGTCAAGTGTCTTAGGCACTACGCTACCAGAGCTCCCAAAGAGACTGCCAGGCTACCTGGCGGGAGCGGCTAGAGGGTTTAAACCACTAGCCTTGGGTGTGGCAGGTGACTGCCTGAGACCTGAGGCCATCCCCTAGGGCCCAATCTTGCAGGTTGTTGTTGTTATGTGCTGTCAAGTCGACCGACTCATAGCGACCCCTCCTTGTGTTTCCGAGGCAGTAATACTATGGAAGTTGATTGCTCAACCTTCCTTCCGAGGAGTGTGGCTGGTGGGTTTGAACCGCCAGCCTTCTGGTTAGCAGTCAAGTGCCTTAGGCACTACGGTACCAGAGCTTCTCAGTCTTGCATAGGAGATTGATAATGCTGTTCCAGATATCTCTTTTAATTGAAGAAAAAAAAAAGTATTTTCTCTTCTCCTAAAGAAAACAGCAATGCTGAAATCACACAGAAAGTGATACCTTCTTAACAAATTGTTAAACTAGAATATATGCTCCAGCTCACAAAATATTCCAGCTGTATATGTGTTTCTGCCCACATACCTTATTTCTGTTGATAATATAGAGGAAGACAGTCAATTAAAGATTAACTTCATAGTAGCTATTTGTTACTTGCCAGATTTAATAAGGACATCAACAAGATATAAAATGTATGCCTACTTGATCATGACCAGGCCAGTTACTCTGTTAGCATGATAGAGGCTTAGGTACAAGACCTGGGTATTCATCCTTTGAAGCTCAGTACACTGATGTGATGAACCTTAAGCTGGGCATACAATGCCACTTCCGTAATGAGCAGAGGCAACAGCTATGGGTCCAGGAACCACAGGTATCCTGTGACAATGTCATAGTAAATATGGAATTTGTATAGTAGAGGACTCCTGCCATGAATGTTGCAGTTTTTGGAAACCAGTGGAACCAAATGTATCGGCAGCAGGAAGTCATCGAAGTGTCGGTTGTGACCATACTGGCAGAAATGAAACAGGGCCACATGGTCTAAGGGGAAGTTTCTTGTCAGAAATTGATACTCTCTTTGATATTGTTACATAAAAATTAGTGTCAGGCCTTGATTTTGAAATGTTTCATGATTCCAGGCATGAACAGTTGAATGTGTGAGACCATGCAATGTGTGAGATCATCCAATATGCATAAGAATCACCTTCTTTGGAGACTTCACATTGGTTATATCTGGCAACTATTTAATTAGTTCACAATTATGAGTGGTTATTAAATTGGAACATTACCTTGACTATTGGTACTTCCATCCTATCTAATGACAGAGTAACTGCAAGTTTTACTGTACTCATATTCTGGGAGACATAGTTCTACTGCATTTTGTATGTGAGAAATAGACTATCTTTAAGTCAACTGAATTTGTTTATAAGCAGGTGAACACTGAAAATAGCTTTATAGAAAAGTAGAGTAACCTTTGGTCTTAAGCCTCTTTTTTTGTTGTTGTTAGGTGCTATTAGTCAATTCCAACTCATGACAGAGCAGAACTGCCCCATAGGGTTTCCTATTCTAAAATCTTTATGAGAGTAGATTACTAGGTATTTTTGTCCCTGTGGAGCAGCTGTTGGGTTCAAAATTCTGACCTTGTTGAGTTTCAACTGAGTTTTTTATCATTGTACCATTTGTTGTTGTTGTTAGGTGCCAGTGAGTAGGCTCCAACTCATAGCAACCCCATGTACTGCAGAACAAAACACTGCCTAGTCCTGCATCATCTTCACAATCCCTGTTATGCTTGAGCACATTGTTGCAGTCACTGTATCAATCCATCTCTTTGAGGGTCTTCTCCTTTTTTGCTGACCCTCTACTATAGCAAGCATGGTATCTGTGGTAGTTAAGTCTGTGTGTCAACTTGGCTGGGCCTGGTTGAGTAGCTGGACAGCTGGATGTAGTATTCCTTATGATGAGACTAGAAATCAACTCCATGGTGGAATCTACCATGAGCAGCTGAGTAGCTGTCTTAGGGATGTGGTCTGCTTCCTGTATGTAAGGAGAAGCCTTGGGGAATGGTCTCTAGCTTATGGCATACTTGAATCCTACATGTAGCCCAGTTGTTGTTCAGCAGCCTGCCATGCTCTGCCAATCTTGGAACTTTTAATGGACTTAAATTAATGGCCTGCCCTGTGGTTTGGTAATATCAGGACTGTGCCTTATTACTTGGCAACCTTGGGCTTGTCAGACTCAGCAGCCAGCAGTTGAGTGAAGAAAAGCCTCTAGCTTCAGTGGTCTAGGAGCAAGAGGCAGAACTGATGCCCAAGGTTGAGGGGCTTTCACCCAGCCCCTAGAGCCTGGCACTTTGAACTCAGATTTAAAGCCTTCAAATTGTAAGAATAAACTCCTGTTAAGGTTATCCCATTTGTGGTAGATTCCTGTCAGAGTAGCACTGGGTAACCAGAACAATATCCTTCTCCAGGGACTGGTCCCTTCTGACAACATGACCAAAGTAGGTGAGATGAAATCTGGCATTCTCACTTCTAAGGAGCATACTGGCAGCCCTTCTTTCAGGTCAAATTTGTTTGTTCTTCTAGCAGTCCATGGTATTTTCAGTATTCTTTGCCAACACTATAATTCAAAGCCATCAACTCTTCTTTTCTGTACCAGTTAGTACCAGTTAATTGCTTGTGCCTTTGGAAAGGAAGGCAAGTTTTCATTCCTTTACTTTTGGTCTTACAGATTTTATTTCTGGAAGATATGCTTTTATTTAGTGTAGGCTTAATTTTCATTCACTCATTCATTGAACAAATATAGTCATGCACCACTTAATGTCCACTCAGTGGTTAGAACTACTCCTTGGGTTCTAGCTGCATATATTACCATGGTCCTAATCCTCATGAAGCCTATGATATTTGTTTGTAATAACAAATGGGTGCCACTTTGTGACATGCATCAAACATTATTATTAGTACTGTATTGTGTTAAGGTTAATTTAGTGTATCTGGGATTAATTCTTTAATGCTTTTCATGCATAGAAAGTACACTGTGTACTATATAGCAAGACAGACATTTGACTAGCAGATAATAGATACAAACAGTGCCTCACTGTTCTCACTTATTTGCAAATTTGACTTAAAGACGGATGTAGGAATGAAACTCCTTCACAATCCAAAGACTTCCTGTATATAATACAGTGTCCACACAATGTCCAAATCACATAACAGCCTATTTCACAGAATGTATCATAGATGTTAAGTGATATGTAGCTATCTATGCTATTATATTAACCGTCAAGTAGGTTCCAACTCATAGCTACCCCTCCTTGGATTTCTGAGGTGGTAACTCTATAGATACCCACTCTTTCTTCTGAGGGTTTGAGCCACCAGTCTTCTGGTTAGCAGTCAAATGCCTTAGGCACTATGCCATGTATGTACCATTATTTAGGTGCTATTAGTGTTTAAATTTTAAATTTTTAGCCCAACTTAAGATATATTCAGAGAAATGACACATACCACCATGGGAAAAATGCTATAAAACAATAAAGAAATTTCTAAATACTGATAGAAAGTACTAAACCTGTGATTCAAGGGGGGGGGGGGGGTTATATTTGGATAAAAGGACTCCTTTTTAAAATTCACATGCCCTCTATACCCCAGATATGCAAATAAGATTCCTAGGGGGCATGCTATACTGGTTGACGATATTTCACTGAATCATTCAATTGTTGGGAGTGTTTTGAATGCGTAATTGGTGTAGAAGCAGGGGGAAAAATGTTGGCAATCATCATCAGATAGCAAATATTTATTCAGCACTTACTGCAGTCTAGGCAAAACGCAATGCAACACACTGCTGTTGAGTCAGATCTGACTCATAGCAACCACTCCTTGGGTTTCCAAGGCTGCATGCATCACTACAGAAATAGATTGCCCAACCTTCCTTCCGAGGAGTGGCTGGTGGGTTTGAACCACAAGCCTTCTGGTTAGCAGTCAAATGCCTTAGGCACTACTCCACTGCTTTGCTAATTCCAAAATTAGAAATCAGGTTATCACTTTTTTGTTTTAAATTTTGCTTTGGTTTTCACTACTTTTTAAATAACATCTAACCTTCTTATTATGGTCCCCAATGCCCAGCTTCATCTGATTCTAGCCAACTTTTCCAAACTCATCTTATGCCAAACTCCTTCTCTCCTTCTCACTTATTACAAACCATTCACACTGACCTTGTGCACATTGGGGCCTTTGCTTTTGCTTTTCCTTCTGTCTGAGACACATTTTTATCCCAGAGACACCTAGATGTCTTCTGCTTATCCTTTATATTTCAGCTTAAATGTAACATCCTCTGAGAATTCACTTTTGGTCATTCTTCATAAAGTATGTATCATCTTATGCTCACTTTAACATCACTGGGTTTATTTAGACATAGGCATGTATCATAATTCATTTTGTTTTTGTCTATGTTCTGTCTGTTTTCCCTTACCACCCAGACTGTGAACTTTATGAAGGCAGGGCTTGGTAACTCTTGTTACTTATGGTATCTTGAGAACTTAGAATAATATATAACATAATATAGATTCTCAGTCATTAGATGAGTGAGTAGATGAATTAAAAGATATTTAGAAGTATTCAATTTGGGGTAGAAATTGCAGTTGAAGTGGTGAATTTCATCCCCATGGAAGTGCAAAATGAAAGCATGACACTTAACATTGTCCCTGAGCTGACAGAGAAATATCACTAATTGATAAGGTGAACTTGGAAGAAACAAGTAGAAAGGAGAGTCTGAAAAGACAAACAATAATCAAAAATGGAGAAAAGGAATCATGGGTCCACAATGTTATAAGTGTCAAAGAAGGACAAGGTTTCTGCGTGGGAGGGGAAACTGACATTGCTGAAAACTTCAGGGGGTCCAAGCAAAATGGACATTAAGAAAAATACATTGAATGTTTGGTCATGGACATCACTGGTGGCTTTTGAATGGGCCATTTCAGTTGACTGCTGAGAACATCAGTTTTCTAGGGCTTGAAATACAAGCAATGGGCATAAACAAGAGCAAAACAGGGCAACAGGTAGAGAAGTCAATAAAAGTAAGCTGAGATTGACGTTTTTCCCCCATCAGGCAAGATATGTGTGCATTTAAAAGCAAAGTTACCAAACGCAACAAAGAGCATAACTTTAAATGTATTATTGAAGAAAGAGAAATGGAAATGAAAGCTCCAGAGAAGGAATGAAGCAAAAATGTGAAGGATAGAAAAATGTATTTAGGGAGCTGGCAGGAAGATGAAGGAGCGGTCCAGGTGAGGGCCAACACAAAGATGGCCCAGGGTGCATGTCTAAGATGAGTCTAAATTAGTGTCTTTGAAGCATGGTCCTTGGACCACTTATTTCAGAATCGTTTTTGGCATGTGTTAAAAATACAGATTCCTGGAACGCACCCAGATTCACTAAATTAGAATCTCTTGGTGAGAGGCCTATGGATTTGCATTTTACTCAGGTTCCCAAAATGGTGTTTATACACTCTAAAGTCTGCAAACCACTCCCTGTACAACAGAGATAATTGTCCCTTCCATTGAGTTCAGCTTGACGGTGGTGGTAGTGCACTGAGGTCTTGGTATGTGCCTAGGGTCCTGTATAAAAAGGACCTGAAACTGAAAGAACTATGAGAGCTGTTTTAAGAAAAATAACAAAGCTAGGAATACAAACTTAAGTGAGAAACATAAGCATGTATTTAGAACAAGAAAGTAAATTAAACAAATTATTAATTTTAAAAAGGTGATATCACAAAACCCAGAAAAGTAATATTGTAAACAATTAACTGTCTTACATTTTTCTACATTACATACTCTTTCATTGCATGCACTTTGCCTCTTCTTGACAGCTATTTTTCAGTATCACTTTCTGTATGGACAATAGAAAGATCATTGTTCTTCCTGTGGCAATTAGGAAGGAACTTAGTTTGATTATTGATGATTGAATGCATAAAGCATGTAACTTTACATGTAGAAATACATGCTGTACATGCCCTGTAGACACAAGAATTCTGATTAATTCTTTTTTTTCTGTGATCCACATAAAAAAGAAAAAAAATAATGCATGGAGTATTTTAATTATATATGAACTGAGTGTATTCTTGACAGGAGAGAATTTCTGTTTTGACTAGATGTCAATGGGAACTGAATCCTATATTCAAAATTTTACATATATGATGATAGGGAAAAAAAAATACTCATAACCTAGCTGTTTGCATTTGCACTCCCAATATATTTCTGGAGTTGGCCACCATTGGCTACACTGATATTGCAATGTGACCTTTGGCTCTGTACATCCATGTCACTGTACTTGGTAAGATGACACCATGGGTAGAAAGAGTATTCATGGAAGTAATTTCCCTCCCTGGAGAGCTAGTAATAAAGTACATCTACGTAAATAAACATGCCATGACTTGTTGTCAGTGTTGTGCTGTGATTTCTTGAATGTTGCTCTGATGCCAGAAACTGTATTTCAAATAGCAATAAGATCACCAATGATGGACAGGTTTTGGCAGAGCTTCCATTCTGTAACAGACAAGGAAGAAATGCCCAATAATCTACTTCTGAAAATTAGCAAGTGGAATTCCTATGGATTTTCTGAAAGAATATTGTCCATTATAGTGCTGGAAGATGACCCCCTAGATTAGAAGATGCTCAAAATACAGTGGCCACAACAATAAACTTGAGCATACCAAAGACCATGAAGATTGCACAGGACTAGGTAACATTTTGTCCTGTGGTACATGAAGTCACCATGGGTTAGAGCCAACTTAACAGCAAGTGACAACAAACATAAATGTGACTGCAAACCACATAAATACATTCCACTAGACCCAAACTATGTGAACCATCAATTTAATGCCCTCTTAGCTGGACTTCAAAAACACATGTAAATCCTCCAGAGCCAGATGAGAGGAAGAGCAGAAAAATACTCTTAGCTAGATGCAGTTAACACATCTTGTTTCAATGTGACAAAAAATGTCTTACCTCATGCTTAAATTCCCAAGGCTCCTTCTAGGACATTGGAAGGGCCTGTGCAAGTGAAGGCCCTGCAACTTCAGTATCATCCCCTTGACAGTAAATTTCTTCTGGGAAAGAACAAAAAGAATTACAGATTAGAGATTGCCTCTCTTCTTATGGTTTTATCATTTCAGCATGTTTTAATTGTTGGCCAAGAAAACTATAGCATATCCAAAATATTCCCTCCAGTGCAGGATTATTGATAACATATGTATCCACTATCTTATATTGGACTAACAAAAGCCTCTTATTACAATCTTTTGTACAAAATTGCTCACTCCACTCCCTGCTTCTTATTTCACTTTTATTTCATAGTTGAAGACTGAAGGATTTGATTCACAGGGTTCATTAAGATGGTCGGGGGGATATAGCAAAGATCCAGAGGTCTCAGACGTACTGATATGGTCACTAAAACGTGCAGCAGAGGATCTGAGTTCTAATCCCACTCGGCTTCTAATTTGTTGTGTGACTTGAAAAGAAACTTACTTCCCTTCCTGGCCTTGGGTTCTTCAGTTATGTAATAAGAGCATTGAATATGATCAGTGGTACTGAGGACCCCAAGGATTCTGCAGAGGTTCCTCAAGGGCAGTCAAGCCCTCCTTCCTGATTTAAGCAGAGAAGTTCTACTTTTGTTTCTTCTGAATTAAATGCTAGAGCTTCTTTTAATATTTTTGTCTTAATAATGTTATAGTGAACTAGCCCTGGTGGTACAGTGATTAAGCATTCTGCTGTTAATCAAAAGGTTGGCCATAAAATCCATCAGCTGCTCCATGGGAGAAAGATGAGTCAGTCTGTTTCTATAAAGATCACAGCTTTGGAAATCTTATGGGGTAGTTCTACTTTATCCTATAGGGTCACTATGAGTAAGAATCAACTCAATGACAATGGGCATGGTTATACTATGGAAAAGAAAGAAAGAAAGAAAGAAAGAAAATTATTTTTTTTTAGATAACCTGTCCCAGATAGCTTGGGGAGCATTTTAACAATATAGTACCCTGAAACACAGATTTTTTTTTTGTTGTTGTTGTTTAGTTTTTATTGTGATATGGGTGAAAGTTTATAGAGCAAATTCATTTTTCATACAGCAGTCCATACACATTTTGTCTCATGACATTGACTGCAATTTCCCACAATCTAACTGCTCTCTTTCCACTTCCTCCCGAGTTACCTCTTCCTGTGTCCTTCCCTCCCATGTACTCCTACCCTCCCAGCAGTCTCCCTGTGCATACACTGACCTTCTATTCTCCTGTGATTGATCTCTCCAGAAAGTGTATGTACCTGATGTAAATATTCATTCCATCTGCCGGTCTTTTATTTGGCTGGGCACCACAGGAGTGAGTTCAATTTCAGATCTGAAGGGCAGCCTGGGGCCATAGTCTCAGGGGTTTTACCAGGCTCTATCAGACCAGCAAACCTGCTCTTTTTTTTTTTTAATATAATTTAGAACTTTGTTCCACATTGTTCTCCCACACTATCCAGGATCTCCTACACAGATCTCCCTCCAAGTGGTTGACAGTGGTAGCTGGGCACCATCTGGTTCTTCTGGTCTCATGATCATATAGGCTGAGGATCACATGGTCTACCAGTCCCTTGGACTAATTCTTTCCCTGTGTCTTTGGTTTTCTTCATTGAGACACAGATTTTAATTCTATTCTTTGTGGTGGAACTCACTGATATTATTTGTTTAATGTTTCTCATGACTTAAGACTCATAGTTATAGTTGACATTGTTCTAGACCAGTGGTATATAACCCTAACTGCATATTAGGATTATTTAGGAGGTTTTTAAAAATGCTGATGGCTGGGTCCTACCCCCTGTTTTGTATTTAGTTATCCTGGTCTGAAATAATTTTATAAGTTCCACAGGTGTTTTGATTGAGAAACTCTAGATATTTACTGTATTTTTGTCAAATTCTAACACTGTACATGAAATAAAATTATTATAAATGTGATACCAATTTCCCCAATCTCTTGTAAATATTTATTGAACTTGTGATGAAGACCCCATTGATTGGTGTAATTATCAGAGAAAATGCTATTGTTATGGTGGAAATATCACTAGCTTTTGTATGCTCATTTGTGCAGTTTTTCACCATTCATTTTTCCTGAAAGAATCAGCAGAGTAGAGTTCTTGGCTTTGTCCTACCACAAACCCTCCGCTATGGGCAAGTGGGTTAACTTTTCTAGTCTTAAATCAGCTCATTCATAAATTTAGTTGTTTGGAATCAAAGGAGCTTGAAGAACTGATTCTAAAATTCTGTGGCCAATTCCTTAAAATCACAGAATAGGATTTAATGGGAAAAAAAGGCCTAATTTTGTTTAGGCTGCTAAGAAAGTCACTTCACTTCTAATGGATCTTGGTGTATAAGATGGCCAGTGAGTGACAGCTTTGTTGTTGCCCATCTTCTTAGAACACGTTCTTGACCTATTTAAAAAAAAAAAAAAAAAAACTCACTGCCGTTGAGTCCAACTCATAGCAACTCTTCAGAGGTGGTATCTCTACAGAAGTAGATTGCCAAACCTTCCTTCCCAAGAGTGGCTGGATGGTTTGAATCGTCAGCCTTCTGGTTAACAGTCAAATGCCTTAGACACTACTCCAAGAAGATGTAAAAAATGAGTAACAAGAAGCACAAAGCTCTGTGCTTGACTGGGAACCAAATGCTTTTGGAGCTTGAGTGGAAATTTTCACGTATACAAGTAAGAATTTCCCCCATGAGGTTTGGCTTGGACTATCTTATACCTGCAGACAGCTGAAGAGCTAATAGTGGATGGAATATTGTTCATTTATTCTTTTTTTAATATATATCCCCCAACTCATAATTCTACACACATATTTAAGCACACACCAATGTTAGATTACTTGTTCTGGCATTAGTGTAGTGTTTGGAGTGACACTTTCACAGAACATTTTAGATGAGCATAAGAAAGAATTCATTCTTGTTTTTCCACTGGAAATCCACTGATTCCTAACAACCATGTGTTATCTAAGGGATTGTTAAATTTTATGTACATTTTGATGATTATCTAAAAACTATAAAATAAGCATATTCTGAACCATCTGGAAGATGACCTAATATCCAAGAATGTGATTTTAGGGCCAAAATTTAGGCTTGTCATTTTGGCCACTTTTGTGCACCACCTGTTACTACTTTCATAGTTATTGACTCAGAAGAAAATAGGAGTATTAGTGGTTCAACGGCAGTAGTCTCACTTTCCATTCAGGAGACCCAGGTTTTATTCCTGACCTCATGCACAGCCACCACCTTTCTGTCAGTGGAGGTTTGCATGTTGCTATGATGCTAAAGGGCTTCCAGACTTATCCAAAGTAGGAAGAATGGCCTGGCTATCTACTTCTGAAACATCAACCAGTGGAAACCCTATATATCACAGTGGTCTGAGCCCAGTATGCATGGGACCACCATGAGTCAGGGATTGATTCAACAGCACCTAACAACAACGAAGAAAAAAATAAAATAGGCAGAGGCAGGCCTTATTTGTACAGACTTCAGTATGCCCACATGAAGGCCAAGTTAAAGATGTCAAAATTGAGATCATGCAGTAGTCTGACCAGGGAAAACAGTAAAACCATATTTTCATATCATGTAGTAAAGTAGTGATGCTTCACTGAGAAGACTGTGCAAATGTACTTGGTACTACCTTCATGCAATGTAATTTTAGCAAATCATCATCTGTGTATCATTCAGGTATATTCCGTTTTGAATGATATGGGTTTTGTAGCTTTGTTTTTATTTAAGTTTAAAATTTATTTTGATTTTAGAACTTTATATAAATGATATGTTTGTCTAGATTTGTGTTGGCACCTAATTAGTAATACCAGTATAAAAATACTTTGTGTCAAAGTTGGGAGTTTGGGAATGCTTTCTTATTTTATAGGGATGGCATATTAAGATTGAAGAAGAATATTTTCTTATGTCACTCTCCTATAATCAGGTTACCAGTTTATCACTCCCATTATTAGCTTGCAAGCTTCTGGAATGCATACTCACCCCTTACGTGGTGTTAGCCCTCCTTTATGTTTATTAAATAAATGAGTTGGTTAACAATACTTAGAATATTCTAACACTCAACTAGGGCTATCTCAGAGGGTAGTAAGGTCTCTGCCAACGGAGGTATTTAAACATTATTGTTGTCGTTACGTGCAGTCGAGTCAGACCCGACTCATAGCGACCCCTCCTTGGGTTTCTGAGGCAGTATCACTACGGAAGTAGATTGCCCAACCTTCCTTCTGAGAAGTGGCTGGTGGGTTTGAATCACCAGGCTTCTGGTTAGCAGTCTTAGGCACTACGCTACCAGAGCTCACTTGTTGAAGATTCTGAGTCAGCTGAGGCTTGAGCCACGTATATACCAGGGCCCCTTTTAACTCTGAAATAAAACCGTGAAAGCGATTTTTGTTTGTTTTTTGACTGCTTCTCTGAAAATTCAGAATGATTGAATTTGATATTTTGTTTTTAACTTTCTCAATAAATTATATGAACAGTATTAATTACCCCTCAAAATGAACTTCTGTCTGGGCTTAATTTCTTTTCCCACATCAATTCCAAATTTCATCCTCAGGCCTTTGATAGGTTTTGAGTGTCTCTATCCTAAAGATGTTGGAATTCTAAGATTCATTTGGAAAATGGCTTCCTAGGAATCCCTTTCCTCCCATTTGTATGTGTGCATGTGAACATCTCCTAAAGACATTGGAATTCTAAGATTCATTTGGAAAATGGCTTCCTAAGAGTCCCTTTCCTCCCATTTGTATGTGTGGATGTGAATGCATCAATACCTATCATGCGCGATGATGGCTGCATCAAAAGAGAAGACTCAAGCAAGCATCCATAGGAACAACTTTTGTCCAGAGGGAACAGATTTTTAGAATTGTCAGGAGGGTGAAAACATACAGATACAGACAGCAGCCAGCCATATCTCTTCATCAGTTGATTTTTTTCCATTTTTTTTTTCCTTCTCTCAGCAGTTTAATGTGAGTGCTTCTCTCTCGCCTCGTTTATTTCAGATGCCTCAAGAACAGTACACACACCACCGGAGCACCATGCCTAGCTCTGAAGGGGCACAGGTATATAAAGTGGGGATTTACGGCTGGCGTAAGAGATGCCTGTACTTCTTTGTCCTACTCCTGATGATTTTAATACTGGTGAACTTGGCCATGACCATCTGGATTCTCAAAGTCATGAACTTCACAATTGTAAGTGAAACCGCACAGGTTGCTTTAGCTCTTATTGGGGGCTCTGGAGGGATGGGGCAAGAGGAATCTCAAAAAGTGATTGAAGTAGGATTCAACTCAGCATTTTGGTTAAAAAACCTTTCTGTTCTGATTAAATCTGAGCATTTCATTCCATCTAATCTCAATTCTTCAGAGGCTGGTAATCCAATTTAGAGGCAATTCCCTCTTTGGGATCTCTGTTATGTTTTCCCTCCATTTTGTATTCTCTATCTTCCAAGCTGTATTCTGTAACTACAAGCACATTGAGTCAATAATGCAGGAAGAAAATATGGGATCAACTTGAAATATTTTCTTAAATTTTAGTAGTGACTGGGAAAGGTTTTGTGAGGTAGGGCATTGAAACATTTGAGTAAAATGAGATTTGAAAATTAGCTAATAATTTTAACTATTTACACTAGGTAGCCCACTGTAATAGTAAATAGAGAGCTTTCTCAGTTTTCAGGAGAGCAGTTCTCTTTGCTGCTGCATGGTTTAGATTCTACACTGTGTAAGAATTTGTGTTTACACTTCTGTGAAGAATGTCGTCTCGGTGGTGCTTCAGGGCCACTGCACAAACCAGACATTTACTTTTTGAGGTTCAGATGCAAAGTCAATTCTGGCAAAATTACTTCTGGAGTTATTCTGAGGCTATTTTTCCTTGAAGTTCCTGGTCTACACTAGCAATATCAGTAACTGGACTTACAAAGCGAGGGGATGGCAGGCAATATAACCTGCTGCCATGAGAATATGTACCTTTTTTGCTCTGATATCAAAAGTAACTTATTAGGTTGGCAATAAACATATGTCCTGCTTGATACAGCTATGTGACGATAACACTATTAACAGTAAGATTTTCATGTGAAAATCCCAAATATGATGGTGGAGTTTTGCCTTTTCTGAGTTATGAAGTCCTCAACACCTGATGCATAGTCACAGTTCCACACTCTTACTCAGGCAGTTTCTTCTTCTTGGGTTGTTTTTCTCTGGTTGTTCTGCCCAATAACACCCTTCCTTAGTTCTCCTGTAGCTCCATTAATGTATTGATTATTATACTAATCACTCCTGATAATAACTGTGACATGTATTTCCCAGATATACTGAATTTTAAATGGGCAGGGACTGCATCTTTTCTCCATGCCCTTCATTCATTGTTCATGGTAAGTGCCTAGATGTTGGTGGTGCTTGACTTAATTAGAACTCTATAAACCAAGGTCAGAGACATTGCTGCTTTAGAATGGCTGCATTAAAAAGTAAGCATTAGAATGGCTCACATTTTAATAGTTGTAGTTAAAACTGGGAAGGTATCTAATAAAAACTGCATTAACTTTATAGATTTCTGTTTTGAGGGGAAAAAATGTTCAATTCTCCCCAGTTTGGAAGATTATGAAGTTAAATCCCCAAGGGGTTGTGTGGGTCCAAGGTACTGTATTCTAGAATACTGATGGACATTTGCTTCTGTTTTTCAACAGAAGACTCAATAAGTACTTTTTGAATTTGGGCTTACTTGCTTTGTATGCAAGGAAAATTCAGAGAAGAGTTTTAATATGCAGGGGCATGAGATGTGATCAGACTTAGAGTTTGGAGAGCTTTCCTAGGGGGAAGATGCAATAGAATGGAGGAAGCAGAGGTTAAAAGAGTTTTTTTATAGGTTGGAGCTCTAAATCATTCTCTTAGTCCTTTAAATGTTAAGTGCAAGTGACCACAGCTTCCATCTGTTCATGTGCACATTCTGTGATGTTCTTCAAAAAGTTGTAAAGTAGAAAAGCTTCTGTATTTTAATATTAAATAAGGAGAACATTAAAGCTAGTGTTGTAACATGGAAAATAATGATTGAAGTTAAAGTTAAAAGAGGGAATTAAAGGACTTAGCTATTAATAGGATGTAGGAATGAGGGATAGGAAGAAGTTCTGTAAGACTTCAAGCTTATGCCTAGTGAGATAGATGCATGGTGGGGCCCCAAAAGGCAGATAGTATCTATTGCCTTCCCACCAGAACTTGTTTGTTTCCCTAGTCTCCTATTTGGGGCGATTTTTTGTAATTTTGTGACTGTATGTAATCTGGCATGGTTTTAATTTTTCAAATCTGAAAGCTTTTCAGGGATGAGGGGGTGGAGAATATGAACTCAAACTTTGAAAACTGTGATTTTATACACATATGGCTTCTAAAGTGTATTTTGTCTGGCAAGCTTAATAGTAAGAAGTGTATGTGAAAGTATATGTAAATGTATATAGAGTGGCAATTCACTCTGAGTGTATGGGAGCTTGGGGAGTAATATGACATTAAGGTAATAATCTATACAAAATAGGCAATTTCCTGTAGTTAACTAAATTGATTGCCAAAGTTGAAAGTCCTTAAAGCTTTACCAAACCAAGTACTTACTGAGGTGAGAATAATACCATTATTAGCCATAATTGGTGCTTTATAACAGTAATGCATTTGAGCAAATAGAGCTGAAATGTTGGAAAATTGGTCTTGCTCTGAATGTAAAAAGCATATTTTTCTATCAATCATGGTATAAAACATATTCTCTTAGAATTATAATTCTATTGCATAAATAATAATTTATTGACAGCAAAGATCTTGAAAAAGGACAAGGTATTAACAAACCAGTATTGTACTGGAAAACTATGGGATGAAATGACAAAGAAACCTATCATAGAGTCAATTCCAGCTGATAGAAACCCTGTATGGCAGAGAATCACTGCCCTGTACCACATCTTTCTCTCACAAACTGGCAAAGGGGGTTATAGAAATAAGTAAGGTAGAAGTTAATCAGTTTATGCAAGGATTTATAAGCTTTGTCAATAAGAGAGAGTGATTATTTTGTACGTTTGGATTGTTCAGTAATTTGAAGTTTGGGGGAAGCTGACAGTGTATTCAAACCTGCTGTGAAATAATGAACCAAGAGAATGACGTCATCCAAAAAAATTTCTGAGGACTTGGCATTCCAGAATTGTACTTTGTTGTCAGACTTAAATTCTCTACAATCACACAGATAGATGCTGGAAGACCTCTCCAAATATAGCAAACTGGGCAAATCCAACCAAGTTTTCTTTGTAGCAGATGCAAATCAGGAGAAAGATAATATTGTTCTCCTTTTTTAGCAGAATAATCTGACATTCCTCACTAGACAGAGGAGCAAGGTTACACTTTACTCTTCAAATTTACTCTATTGAAGAGGGTGTGGTTTACCTGGGTTTATACTGCAAACATCCATAAATTATCCAATCCTAGATTATCACACAATATGCTATGCTATACAGAGGAAAGGATGTTTATTGTCTATTCTGTGTTAGTCTCCATGCTTGGCACTTAAAATCTATCTCATTTAATTTTTAAAACAACTCTGCAGTAGGCATTGTTGTTGTTGCTGCTGTCAAGTTGATTTCAATTCATAATGACCTATGTGACAGGGTAGAACTGCCTTAAAGGGTTTTCTAGGTTGGAATCTTTCTGGGAGCAGATCACTAAGTCTTTCTTCCACAGAGTGGTGAGGTGGGTTCAAATCACTAACCTTTCAGTTGTCAGCCAACCACTTAACAATTACACCACCAGGCCTCCTTCAATAGACATTATTATCCTTATTTTAGTAAAAGGAAACCCAAGGCTTAGAGAAGTGGAATGACTTGCTCAAAGACACACAGTTAATAAAAGAGCTGATGGTAGACTGAAGAGCACAAACCTTTTCATTACACTGTGTTGTTGTTATGTGCCGTCGAGTCAGACTTGACTCATAGCGACCCCTCCTTGGGTTTCTGAGGCGGTATCACTATGGAAGTAGATTTCCCAACCTTCCTCGGAGGGAAGGAAGATTGAGCAATCTGATTCCGTAATGATAGCTACTTATAACTACAACAAAATGCTGGCTCTTCAGAAAAATCCTGAAGCTGTCAAAGTGGTTCATTATCTTTATTGTCCATCCTTTCTCATCTGCTTACAAATTTTCCACCCCTCTGAGGTACCAGTAGGAGCTCTGGTAGCATAGTGGCTAAAGCACTTGACTGCTAACCAGAAGGCTGGCAGTTCAAACCCACCAGCCACTCCTCGGAAGGAAGGTTGGGCAATCCTACTTCCGTAGTGATACTGCCTCGGAAACCCAAGAAGGGGTCGCTATGAGTTGGGGCTGACTCGACGGCACATAACAACAACAACAACAACGAGGTACCAGTAATTTGATGTACTTAGAGTAACAGCCTGGTAGTTCTGAATGTTCTGGATTTACATTGTACTTGATGACCCTCTCCCTCCCCTACCTCAACTTTCTCTTTCATCTTTTTGTTGTTGTTAATATAATCATTTAATGTAAATGTGATAATAAAATATGCCATAGTTTGTCAAAGGGTAATTCATATAAAGCATTTCTAGCAGGACCTGGAACCTAGGAAGCACTGAATGCTGGCAACAGAAAGTCATGGAAAGGCTTACACAACAGTATAATGTTGAAGAGTTTGGGCTCTGGAGACAGATGATCTGGGTTCTGCCCTTACTGTGTGACCTTTGGCAAGTTTAGAACATCTCTGTGTTGCAATTTGCTGATAAGATTTTTGTGAAACTTAAAGGAGGTAATGATGATTTGCAAAATAAATCTGCTGGAAAGACCTCTTTAAAGTATTAAAAAAAAAAAAAAAAAAAGTACCTTGAGGACTAAGGTGTGCCTTACTCAAGCCATGGTATTTCTAATCTCCTTATATGCATGTGAAAGCTGGACAATGAATAAGGAACACTGTAGAAGAATTGATGCTTTTGAATTATGGTGCTGGTGACAAATATTGAATATTCCATGAACTGTCAGGTGAACAAACAAATCTGTCTTGGAAGAAATACAGCCAGAATGTTCCTTAGAAGCAAGGATGGTGAAACTTTGTCTCACATATTTGGGATATTTTATCAGGAGGGAATAATTTCTGGAGAAAGACATTATGCTTGATAAAGTTAAGGGTCAGTGAAAAATAGGAAGACCCTCAATGAGACAGATTGACACAGTGACTACAACAATGGGCGTGCACATAGCAACAATTGTAAGGATGGCATAGGTCTGGGCAGAGTTTCATTCCCTTTTACCTGGGGTCACTATGCATTGGATCCAAGTCTGTGGCACCTAACAACAACAATGATCATAAAGAGCAATGAATGGGTGTAACAGTGGTTACATAGAGAAAGTGCTTTATATATGAGGTTGCAGTTGTAATTGACATTTATTACAGGTTTATTTTGTGTCAAGCATTATGCTGTTGTAATTTGCATGTATTATCTAACTTAATCCTTTTGAGGCTTGGTAGTATTAGGATCATGGGAAAGGGTGCATGGGGTCACCATGAGTCAAGCGTTGACCCAACTGCCTCTAACATTAGAATACCAATTTTACATGTGAGAGGAGAGGCTCAATAACTTGATTTGTGGTCACACAACTATAAAATGGCAGAGCATAGATTTGAACCCATGATCTTTAGAACCAGGTCTCTTAGCCAGTTTGATACATTGTGGGGCAGTGCAAAAGACCTGACTTGGGTGCCAAAGGACTAGGTATTAAGCCCTCGGTGGCCTTGAACTATATCATCTTTGTTCACTGAGACTCAGGATAGAAATGACTGGGTTGTACTAGATGTCCGCTAAGGCATCTTCCTGCTTGAACACTATGATTTTGTGTCTTTCAGTCTCTCCTTTGGTTTTGTGAAATCTCACCCTATTGGAAGGATGCTACTTCTGCCAGCATCTTTCAACAACCAATCCAAATAACGTGGCCTCAAAGACCTTTCAAAATACTGTGGGTATTGATCTTCTACACTACCATTTAGCACAAGTGGTTATTAAGTGGCAAAACTTAAGAGGCATGGGGGTTATTTATAGATGGCGTGATCTCTTAGCCTACTGCATGTGAAATCATTCATTGTTGGATGAAGTAGAAACCTTGAGTCACCACATCAAATATCCTCATTTTATTGACGATGATACTAAAGTGGATACCAAGGTTTTCTGAATGAGCTTTATTACTCCAACCACCCGGGAACTTCTCAAGAGCAGGGTTTATATTCTATTCATCTTTGTGGCACCAGCCCAGTGCCTGACATATAAGAGGAATTCAATATGCCCTTTTGCAGTCCACACAAATGAGAAAATGGATGTCAAGTAATTGATCAGTGCCAAGCACATGGCTGGCCCTCAATAAATTACATCCATTTATAACTGTGGTAAATAGATTTCCTAACTTCAAGTTTAATGCTTTTTCCACTTGTTATCCTTGTTAGCTGCTGTTGAATTGTCTCAACTCATCATGACACTCATTCATGGTGACCCATGTACAATAGTGTAAAATGCTGTCCAGACCTGTGCCATCTCCATAATCAATTATAGATCAAACCTTTGTGATCCATAGAATTTTCATCAGCTGATTTTCAAAGTGGAGACCAGTGCTGTTTTTCTATTGTGCCTTAGTCTGGAGTCGTTGTTGTTGTTATGTGCCATTGAGTCAGACCCGACTCATAGAGACCCCTCCTTGGGTTTCCAAGGTGATATCACTATGGAAGTAGATTGCCCAACCTTCTTCCAAGGAGTGACTGGTGGGTTTGAACCTCCATCTTTCTGGTTAGCAGTCAAGTGCCTTAGACACTACACTACCAGAGCTCCTCTTAGTCTGGAAGTACCATTGAAACCTGTTCAGCATCATAGCAACAAACAAGATTCCATTGATAGACAGATGGTGGCTATACATGTGTAGTGCACTGGCAAGGAGTGAAACTGAGGTCTTGAATGGAAGGCCATAATTCTACTGCTGAACTGCCAATTCCCCCTTCTACTAGTTGTTGTTGTGGTTGTTAGGTGCTGTCAAGTTGGCTCCAACTCATAGCAACCCTATGAACAGCAGAACAAAACACTTCCTGGCCCTGCACCAGCCTCACAATCCTTGCTATACTTGAGTCCATCGTTGCTGTCACTATGTCAATACATGTTGTTGAGGGTCTTCCCCTTTTTGGCTGACCCTCCACTCCACCAGCCATGATATCCTTCCCTAGGGAATGGTCCTTTCTGACAACATGATCAGAGTAGGTCAGACAAAGTCTGGCCATTCTTGCTTCCAAGGAGCATTCCAGCTGCACTTCTTTCAGGACAGATTTGCTTGTTCTTCTGGCTGCTAACCAGAAGGCTGGCAGTTCAAATCCACTAGCCACTCCTCAAAAGGAAGGTTGGCCAATCTACTTCTGTACTGATACCACCTTTGAAACCCAAGGAGGGGTCGTTATGAGTCGGATCTGACTTGATGGCAGTAGTTTTTATGGGGGCAGTCCATGATTTTTCCAGTATGCTTCACCATTACCATAATTCAAAGGCATCAACTCTTTAGTCTTCCTTATCCATTGTCCAACTTTCATATGTATATGAGGCTATTGAAAATACCATGACTTGGTTAGGTGTTCTTTAGTTTTCAAAGTGATATCTTTGCTCTTCAGCATTTTAAAGAGGTCTTTTGCAGCAAATTTTTCCAGTGCAATACAACATCTGATTTCTTTTTTGTAAAATTTTTATTGTGATTTGGGTAAAAGTTACAGAGCAAATTCATTTTCCATACAGCAGTTCATACACATTTTGTCTCATGACATTGACTGCAATTTCCCACAATGTAACAGCTCTCTTTCTACTTCCTCCATATGGTTACATCTTCCCTGTGTCCTTTCCTCCCATGCACTCCTGCCCCCCCCTCCAGCAATCTCCCTGTGCATACACTGCCTTTCTGTTCTTCCATGATTGATATCTCCAAGGAGTGTATCTACCTGATGTAAATGTTCAGCCCTTATGCTGATCACTTTTTTATTTGGCTGGAAGCCACAGGAGTGAGTTCAATTCCAGACCTGAAGGGCTGCTAGAGGCCGTAGTCTCAGGGGTTTTACCAGGCTCTATCAGACCAGCAAACCTAGTCGTTTTTTTTGTTTTATTTTTTTTAATAATTTTGAATTTTGTTGCAGATTCCTATCCAGGATCTCCTACATAGAACCCCCTCCAAGTGATTGACAGTGGTAGCTGGGCATCATCTAGTTCTTCTGGTCTCACAGTCATATAGGCTGAGGATCACATGGTGTACCAGTTGTTTGGACTAATTATTTCTATGTGTTTTTGGTTTTCTTCATTCTTCTTTGCTCTGGATGAAAGAAACCCATTGTGCTGCAACCATTTTTTAATTATCTTCAGCAAAATGTTGCTTGCATGTGGTATCAATTCTACTCATTAAGATTTCAAAATCCAAACCATTGTTATTTATGATTAAGTGAGAAATGAATTGTCATTTATTTAATAAACATTTATATAGCACTCACTTTATATCTCATATACTTCCTAAAACCATGTGAGCAACAGGGACACAAATAGGTACTTGTACACTAGTATTATTCACAATACCCAAAAGTTAAAAAACAATTCAATGTTCATCAGCAGATGAGTAGCTAAACAAAATGTGGTATATCCAACAATGAAATTCAGCCAACAAAAGGAATGATGTTCTAATACATACAATACATATGAACCTTGAAAACTTTGCCCCAGAAATAAGCCAGACACAAAAGGACAAATATTTTATGCTCCCACTTATGTATTTAGAGTAGACAAATGCATAGGGACAGAGAGTAGATTGGAAGCTACCAAGGGCAGGGGGAATTGGGAGTTACTGTTGAATGGGTACTTAGTTTCTGTTTAAGGTGATGGAAAGGTTTTAGAAATAGAGAGTGGTGATTGTTGTAGAACATGGTAAATGTAATTAGTGTCCCCAAAAGGTAAGTGTGAAAATGGTTTAAGTGGAAAATTTCATGTTGTATGTGTTTTACTGCAAATAAAAAATGTATATGAGAAGATCATTCTGTTTCCCTTTATAAGTCAAATATCAACTTGAACACATATATTGTTTAGCAGTGTTCTCTAATATCATTACCTTCCAGAAGAGCTGAATATGCATAATAAAGAATATACTAATCACTTAAATAAAAAGAGATGTGAAGTTAAAATATATACATGAGAATTCACTGCTGTCAAGTTGATCCTGACTCATAGCGACCCCTCCCTGGATTTCTGAGGAGGTATCTCTACAGAAGTAGATGGCCCTTTCTTCCTTCTGGGAAGTGGCTGGTGGGTTTGAACTGCCAGCCTTCTGGTTAGCAGTTAAAATACTTAGGCACTGTGCCACCTGAGCTCCCATATATATATATATATATATGAGGTAGGCACTATTAGTAGCTCTGTTTTATAGTTAAAGAAACAGGCTCAGAGAAGTAAAGACAGTTGCCCAAGGTCATGCAGTTGGAGAGCAGTGAAGCACGATTGGGTCACAGTGGATCTGGCTCAGGAGCCTGTGTTCTTCATCAGAACACTATGCTGTCTGTTTTCCAAGTGCTATTTTTCATGAAGACAAATTGAGTTTGTTCAGTGTGATGTCTAAAACATGATTTATTTACCCTAAAGTAAGATAAAGATCCACTGAGGATCAGAGGAAGGCATTCTAATACTTGTAAAGTGGACACATTGTAAAACAGTACAAGTCAGAGAGAATGGCCAGAATGTTCCATAACTCAGGATGCTGGCTCATCCTCTATTTGAACAAGACCCAAGGAACTAACGCAAGTACAGGGGAGTAAGGAAAAGGGAAGTGACAATATCCAGGCATTTGGAAAATGGGAGGGATTACAAGGGAATCCAAGAACATGAAAGGGAATGTGGACAGACCTCACAGTAACAAGACCTAAAATGTTGTCAAAAAACAAGGTTGTGTTA
The DNA here is from genome assembly GCF_000298275.1 of Orycteropus afer afer. Classification (NCBI taxonomy): domain Eukaryota; kingdom Metazoa; phylum Chordata; class Mammalia; order Tubulidentata; family Orycteropodidae; genus Orycteropus; species Orycteropus afer. Next base: position 1,984,994 of record NW_006921747.1, on the reverse strand, counting down.
CGGATGCTCTCCATATTGCTTTCTAGGACCACAGGGCATCAGCATTGCCCTGGAAGCCTTACTTCAATTTGCATTCAAATTGAAGCCAGTTTCCCTCCACTCTTTCTGTGCTACTGATTAACTCCCCCCATTTATCCATGTTTTCTTCTGCTTTGCACCTTCAGTCTGCAGCTAGCTTTGACTCTCTCTTTATAGTGTCCTTTCCCTTTCAGCTCCCACCACTGCCTGCCCCAGTCTCTTGGTATTGTTGTTGTAGTTGCCATTGAGTAGGCTCACACATGGTGGCCTTATGTATAACAGAACAAAAGTGTTCAGTCCTGAGCTATCTTTATGATTATTGGTATGTCTGAGCCCATTGTTGCAGCTATTGTGTTAATTCATCTCATTGAGGGTTTCTCTCATCTTCTTTGACCATCTGCTTGGTATTACCTACATCAAATTACAGAGAAGCAATTGCATTAGTCCACATAGTTTTGTACATCAGATTGCTTGTACCACCCATAACCTGAGTCTAAAGCCACATCAGCTGTAGCCTGGGAGGGCAAAGTCACATGAGATTCAGAATCCTGCTACTAGAGCAGCCAGTTCTGTGATCCCATTGTAGAGGTCAAAATTCACTTGAAAATCCTGTTGACCAGACCCATACATTTGATCTTCTATAAATATTAATGTTCATAAGCATCTCTCTTACCTCTTATTTATTCTTTGTAAGTCTCCCAGATTAAGTTGAGTACTCCTTTCTTTGCAATCTCCTGTACTTGGTGTCAAGAAGTTGGGGGACAAGCAGCACCGCATTTATTTATTATCCTGTCTCTCCTACTAGACTGTGAGCTCTGGAAGACAGAAAACTTAAAGGATTCATCTTTGTATCCACAGCTTTACACACCCTTCCTAGCACATCATAGACACTTAGAATGTGTTTATTGACTATGAATGGGGGAAAAATTATGAATAAGCAGTCACTTTAAATTAATATGAATACAGATGGGTTAATAGAGCTTTATATGGTTTTTAAAATGAAGTATTAGTTTATTTATTAAGGGAGACAGATCATAAATGAGATGAGTGCTTAAATTTTATTATGCAAAGGTATTTTTAAGACAGACACTCCCTCTTGTGTATCAACTTCCTGCTACATTTTAATTACATGAGAAGAGAAGGGTAATAATGGAGTGTGAAACAGATTAGAAGCAGAGACCTCATCCTAGTTAATACACAGATTTGTTCAGCAAATGAGAGAAAATGATACTATTGGCTTTAGTGGTACTTTTCATTTAACACTGTTAATGAATATATTGTGTGTGTGGGTAGCATCTGTTTAGTGCTAATGCCAGCTTCACTTGAGGACTTGGATTTGGAAAGACTTTCTATATTGAAAACATCATGTTTCCCTCTTTCAGTGATTTGACTCTTGTGGCCATTTTAATCCATTAGCTCAAATTCATCAATCTGAAAAATTGCCAAAGTATTATTTTTTTCAGGCAGCATGGAAACTGTAATGCTGGAGGGGCAAGGAATGACAAAAAATCATTGTGTTCAATTGATCAGTCCTAGGATATCGCTCTATAATGTCTCATTTGGTTTGAAGCTTACTGTGTTTCATATCTCTGTAAGAATGTAAGTCATTAAGGATGCTTTTGGTCTGTGTAATGGTTACAAAATAACACAAGTCAAGCTTGCTATAAGTTTATACAATGTATTGGGCATATTTGCGTCAATCCAATCCATATTTTTTTAAGAATACTAAGTACAGTTCATTGCTCTTTGTGTGAACAATAAGGCATATAATAAAAATAAGCCTTTATTTTAATAGCTCATAATTTAGTTGGGGAAAATAAACAGCAAATGGGTTATTTTAATACATCCCTAAAATGACAAGAATTTTAAGGAAGTCTGGAAGAAGAAATCAGCTTCAGCTAGAAGGCAGTAGAAGGCTTCTTGAATCTTGATAAACGGATGAGGCCTTTCTGAGAGGCATTTAAAGCAAGAAGAGAAAACATGATTGAAGACTGGATGCTGTTGAGTTCAGACCTGATTGGCAACTCTCAGACGCTGTAGTTCCAGGATTGAGAATATGGGCCACTGCAGCAGAAGGGAAGGACTGGGTAAAGGATGTGGGGTTGGGAGGAGCTGCAACTAATAATGTTGAATAGCATTCAAGTTAAAGATATTCTTGAGGGGTCGATCTTGGAAACTTGAATTTCAGTTATAAACAAATTACTAGGTAACTTTATCCTCTGATTTGGTTAATATGTAGGCCCTTTTGCCATTTATTAGACTTTCACACATCCAAAATTCATTTTATTATGGCTTTAAAATTGATAAAACAACAAAAAAGTCAAGAAAATATCCCTGGAAATATTTCATCTATACATCCCACATAGCTGCTCACACATGGGATGTTTAGTTCTTTGTGTTTATTTGACTGTGAACTCAAGTCTGAATCACTGTCAGAAATCTGAAGTTGTGACCACATCTCAAGGCTCTCTTCACTTTCACTGAAGCAGTAAGTAATTGTAGGAGAGAAATTCCAAATCCCAAGGGGCATGTTACCATGAAGAGATTGAGGGTCAGTCCTTCCACAGCAGATGGCGAGGAGGAGACTTAGATTATTCAAACTGTAGAAAGAAATAGTAAGTTTGAAGGGGTTTCAGAACAATTGGAATACCTGAAAGGCATGAGTTAGAACTTTTGGGTTTGGAGTTGTTCTATGACTATTCAGACTAGAACTACACTGTGCAATCTGTTGTTGTTGTTGTTATGTGCCCTCGAGTCTGACCTAACTCATAGGGACTCCTACTTGGGTTTCCAAGGCGACATCACTACGGAAGTAGATTGCCCAACCTTCCTTCTGAGGAGTGGCTGGTGGGTTTGAACTGCCAGCCTTCTGGTTAGCAGTCAAGTGCCTTAGGCACTATTGAAATTTCTTTGTCTGGTTGATCACAGGACAAATGTTCAATGGCCACTTTTGGCTAGTGGCTACCATCTTGGACAGTGCAAAGATGGAACATTCCTATCATTACAGAAGGTTCTATGTCACAGCTTTGTTCTAGAATACACTACCCCATCTCTAAGATAGGTTTGGAGGATATGCCAAGCAGCCAGATAAGATACTTGATTGAAGAAATCTTCCTTTACTCACCACAGAAAAGTGTTTGTTTTTATATTTCTTTATCCTGGACATATTTTAAGACCTAGATATATGGGATTAGACTAGGAAAACAAACCAACAACAACAGAAGAAGGAGAAGAAAAGATGGGTTTCATTCAGCAGAAAGAGAAGAGAATATCTCATAATCTGATGAACACATGACCCAAAATAACTATGTTTGTAGAAGCTCAGTGCCTTTTCCATGCTCCCTTTTGCACCTTTCAGTATTCCTAATTGGGAAGGTAGTGAGACTGTGAGAAATTTTCTTTCTTGCCTATGAGGTCCAAGATGGATCTTCGTTGAGTGAAGAGCTATATTGACAGGGAAGGGTCAGGAAGTCTTTTGGGGCCTTATTCTCTAAATCTGTGAAAAATACAGGGTTTAGACCAGCTGATATTTAAGGTTCTCTACAGCTTGAATTAGGAGCTCTGGTAGCATAGTGGCTAAGGCACTTGACTGCTAAACCAGAAGGCTGGCGGTTCAAACCCACCAGCCACCCCTTGGAAGGAAGATGGGACAATCTACTTCCATAGTGATACTACCTCGGAAACCCAAGGAGGGGTCGCTATTAGTCGGGTCTAACTCGACGGCACATAACAACAACAACAACAACAACAACAACAACACAGCTTGAATAGTTCCTATGTCTAATTATGATATCCTCCCATATTCCTTGACTCAGGATAAGAGACAGGGAATCATTCTTTTCCTCTAAAAGTGTGTACATACGTTTGAGTGTGTTTGTTATTATGTGTATTTGTTTACACTATATTTTGTAAGACTAAGATCTAAAATACTAAATGCTATGTACTTTTTGTACATGTATTTTTATTTTTAACCTTAACTCTTTCAATTATTTAAGGAATAGTTTTTGCAGTTTTCTATATTTCATAACAAACCACCTCAAAACTCAGTGGCTTAGCACAACAGCAGTCATTTATTTTACTTATGAGTCTTCAGTTCAGGCAGAGAGCTCAACAGGATAAAGAACTTAGTGGGAATGGTTTGTCTCTGCTCTCTAAAGTATGGTATCTGAGCTGAGGAGACCCCAAGGTTGAGAGTGACTCAACAACTGTGGCTGGAATTATGTAGAAGCATCTTTACTCACATATTTGGCAATTGATGCTAGCCAGGTGCTGAAACCTCAGTTGGCTGAAACACCTACACCTTACCCCTTTGTTTTATCTTTCCATGTAGGCTAAAAAGGGCTTCCTCACAGCATTGTACCGGGGTTCTATAGTGAGTCTTCCACATCAACAAGGTAGAAATGGATGACATTTTTATGAATCAGACTCAGAATTTGGGTCATATCACTTATAATATACTCTATTTGTGAAGGCAGATACAAAGCCCTGCCTAGATTCAAGGAACGATGCCTAAAATTTACCTTTTCATGGGGGAGTGACAAGATTCTAGAAGTGCCTGTGGATGGTAGATTGAAAAGGGTTAAATTAAAAAAAAAAAATGTTGCCACTGAGTAGAGTCAATTCAGACTCATGCAGACTCATGACATCTCTGTGTGCCTCAGAGTAGAACCATATTTCATAGAGCTGTAACCATTGCAGGGCTTTCTTTCCAGCTGCCTCTGGGTGGATTTGAACTTCCAGCCTTTCAGTTAATAGTCAAGTGCTTAATTTTTTGTACCACCCAGGGATTCCCTAGTGGGTTGAATGGTGCTCTCTGCCCCCCTCAAGAGATATGTCTATGCCTAATCCCTGGAATTTGTGAATATTACCCCTTTTAATATGGTGGAAAGTGTCCTTATAAGTGTGAGTCAGAGATTTGACACAGGTAGACAGAGATTGGAATGATGTACCCACAAATCAAGGAATGCTGATAGATATCAGGGGATGGAAAAAGCAAGGAACTCCTCTCTGAGAGAAGAAATTTCTGTTGTTTTAAAGCTACCAAATTTGTGTAATTTGTTACAACAGTCACAGGAAAATAATAGAGATATTTTTATAGCTGTCTTTGGAAACACAGTTTGCCACGATAATGACATCAACAGTAACTGGTGCATGCAAACACTACCACACAAGCATTGATTATGCAATCATTAGTCATGCACCGCCATTATTCTTCAAGCAGGATGCATGTGGTTTCTCTTTTACCCCTTACAACAACCTAGGGGTTGGGTAGTATTATTTCCATTTATATATGCAGAAACTGAAGTACAGAGAGGTTTATTAACCTGCCCAACTTCCTCAATTAGTAAATAGCAGTGATCATTATGTCAAACTTCAAAGGCTTTTAACCAATTCCATGTATGTTTACTGTGAAAAAAAAGAAAGTGTGGTTCCTTGTTATGTGTCAAGATCAAAGATCTCTTTATTTGTGTAACTCTTAGTGACAGTGATGGTCAGTGTATGTCTGGGACTAATGAAGACTGGGCCTTTTGAGGTGAATTCAGTACTAGTTTGGCCATTGGCTTCTCATGCACCTTTTTCCTGCACAAATATTTTAAGGTGTCATACTAAATGTATAACTGGTCTCTGTGTTGTAAAGGGTCATGGTTGGATTGCTTTTCTTTCTTTTTAAAAAAGAAAAAAATTATTGTGGCAGAATATGCAAAACATTGCAATTTTTCATTTTAACCATTTTTACTGTATAATTCAGTGGTATTTATTATACTCACAGTGTTGTTCAACCATCATGACTACCTATTTGAAAGACTTTTTCATCACCCCAAACAGAAACTCTGTACTGACTAAGCAATCAACCCCTATTTCTCCCATGCTAACCTCTACTTTCCATGTCTATGAATTTTTCCCTTCTAAATATTTCATATAAGTGGGATCATATATTAGTCTCTTTGGCTCTGACTAATTTCACTTAATGTAAAACCTTAATGTTTTCAAGATTCATTTGGTTGCTTTTTGAGTTACTTTCCTGCCTTCACTAAGACACATGTAAATAAGTTAACTTCTTGTTGCTTTGATAAATAAGGAGTTAAAGGATAGGAAAAGATTTCCTAGAGAGAGAGGGTAAATTCCCAGTTTCTCAGAGAAACTTTATATATAGAACATAAATAAAAATAAATTATATATTCATTTTGGTCAGCTTTTAATTATGAACCAACTTTGTTAACTGGAGAACATCTTAGCATCTCGTAGTACTGGTTTTGCTAATAGTAGATGCTCTGTAAGTATGTATTGCCAAGTGTCCATAGAGTGGAACTTGGGTAATTTCAAGGCTTTTTTCAATGGAAGTAAAACAATGGCACATTAATACACACTTTTTGGTGGCACAGTGGTTAAGTACTCAGCTGCTAACCAAAAGGTTGGAGATTCAAACTCACTGTTGGGAGAAAAATGTGGCAGTCTGCTTCCATGAAGATTTACAGCTGTGGAAACCCTATGGGAATATTTTACTCTATCCTGTAAGTTGCAATGAATCTGAATCAACTACATGGCAACAGGTTTTTTTTTTTTTTTTTTTTTTTTGTGCTATTACTACTGAGCAGAGTAGTTCCAAGAAACTACAAAGTCTAATATATTTACAAAACATGTTGGTGGCGGTGGTGGTGGCTTCTGCTTCTTCTGCTTCTGCTT
>NW_006921747.1:1966315-1978192 GCF_000298275.1 Orycteropus afer afer | reverse complement strand
TTTTTTTTAATGATACTGAAATGGAGCCCTAACCTGTTGTTTACTCTGCAAAAGCTTAAAAAAACATGTTGGTGGTGGTGGTGGTGGCTTCTGCTTCTTCTGCTTCTGCTTCTTCTTCTTCCTTCTTCCTTCTTCCTTCTTCCTTCTTCCTTCTTCCTTCTTCCTTCCTCCTTCCCCCTTCCTCCTTCCTCCTTCTTCTTCCTTCTTCCTTCTCCTCTCTATTCTAAGGGACACAGTAGGATTAAACAGAGCACTATTCTACCTTCTTCACATCCCTTGTACTTGTTAAAGTTCCTTACACCTTAAAAAGACTTTCATATCTATCACATTTTGTGATTCTTTACAAACATCCCCATAAAAGAGGCATAAGAGGGATAATTTGATTTCATCCTTCTGATCAAAAGTAGCTGATGCTCAGTGACCTGCATAGGGTCTCATCCCCAAAATGAGCACAACCTCCCAACTTTAGATTAAATAAGAATGAACAGTAGGCAGTAGAACTATTGTAGACTCAAGCAGCTAACTGAGCTGGTTTCTAGGGTATATAGGAAAAGGCTCAGCACATTCTTGGCCCTTAGCTAGACATTGCATTTGGGTTGGTCAGTATCAGGGAGCTTTGATCATCAGTACACATGACTGTAATTTACCATGTTAAGGAAGCATGTTTTCTCTTTCTGATGAATTTTCTAATTACAAGATTAAAAAGGAAGCACCATCCCTAAAACCCAAAGATGGAGGAAAGTGACCAATTGGGCCACTTGGTCACTTACTGGACTAAACTAGCTTTGTGCCATACATAGACAATTGGAGCAATTTTCAGTACTCTCAGTTGAAACCTGCATTGCCTTTCTTAGCAAGGAAAGTTTCAAGAGAGCAGGAATAAGTTATATTTTGTTCATTCACTAGTGAAGAGCCTGTGCTTCTAATTTTGGGGGTTTTTCTTTTCTCAGTGATTTCTTAGTCCTAGTCAGTTGAATGGTTCCTGCTGGAAAGCCTCAGCTTCTCTATACTGATGAATGAACAAATCATAGTCATTTATTCTGCAAATATTCACTGAGTATTTCCTGTGTGTGAGACACTGTACCAGGTGCTGGAAATACAACAGTGAACACAGGTAAATGTGGGCCCTCCCTCATGGAGCTTGCAGTCTAGTGGAGGCAGGAATTAATCATATACTCAAACAAATGTAAAAATGCATCTATTATAAGTATGGTGCAAATGATTAAATGCCCTCCATTGCTAACAAAAAGGTTGGAAGTTCAAGCCCACCAAGAGGCACCCCAGTAGAAAGGCTTGGCTATCTAGTTCCAGAACCCCTTTGGTGCACAGTTCTACTCCGACATACACAGGGTTGCCATGAGTTGGAACTGACTCCATGGTGACTGATAGAAGCATAGAGGAAGGATCAATTTACATAATCAAAGAAGAGGTTTTTTTTTTTTTTTTTTTTAACATAGATGTGAAAAGTGGAAACTGCAAGAAGGAAGAAAAAGAAATATAGTAATGCTCTCAGTCTATCCCTAGAAAATCTGATAGCAAAGGTCTCCTCTGGGAAAAGCAGTTGAACAATGGGGGTGGGGAGGGGAAGGTGGGAAAAGGGGAAGGCTTTCCTTCCTTACCCTTGTGATTGAACATTTTACACGTAGAAAGCACTTCCATAATACTTGTGGGATTCAAGTAAAACAAAACATAAAAAGCTAAAATGAAAAAGAGAAGAAAAATCATAAATAAACAGAAAAACAGTAAGGATACGTGGTGATAGTAGCTTTCTTTCAGGGTCATTTGGTTGAATTGGGGACATGGCCTCTAATACAGTCAATACAATCATTGTCTGCATTAGGAAAAGGAAAAGAGGTTGTAACAAGTCTTCTATTTTCTTCATTGACATAAAATAGCATTTGGCTGCTCACAGGTACATAGACCACAAGATTTGCAAGTCAATTATTATAGTTCATAGGTTAACATGTATTGAGAGCTTACTGTGTGGTGGGCATGGTACTGAACACTTAACATGGTGCATATTATGCAATTATTAGAGCAACCCCAGGAGATGGCTCTTATAGTTATCCTCTTTCCCCAGGTGAGGAAATTGAAGCTTAGAGAGAGGCTGAGGCACCTTCATAAGGTTGCAGTAAGTGACAGAGCTGGCATATGAATCCAGTCTAAACCCAGACTCCTTCACACACCTTCCCAGTCTGAGAGGTCACTGTCTTTATTCCTCAGAGTCCTCAGTTCACATTTGTTGCATTATTGCCATGGTTCAAGGAGTCAACAGCAAAACATGAGCAATGCTAATGGTCTGCAGTATCCCTACAATGGACTCATCTCTAGAACCTTCTTAATGCCCACACATTAGGATGAATACTTCTTACTCCCAGCTAATGCTATGCCTTCTATGTAGTTTATTGAAAAATTATCTATGTATTTTCTAATAGACCTTATTCATTCCCTTCTCTTATATTGGATGAATTACTTATTGAATTTACAGAGGTTAAAAGGTCTCACAACCGGCAGACTTAATTACACTGAAGGGAACCCTCTCAGTCCAGTCCAACCAGTTCTTGGCTTATCATTCTCTCATTGTCTAGTATTGTTCTGAAGCCATTTTGCCAGCTGATGCTTTTCAAATGTACTGATATGTGAAAAATATGATCTTAGACAGGGGCAGTATGGTTTCACAAGCTTAGAGCAGACAGGTCTGGGTTCAAACTTCAGCTCTGATGATGATGATCTGGGTGATGTTGGGGGTAACAGCATAATTTCTTTGAGTGTCTTCTTACTCATTTGTAGTTATGGTATCAATAATACCTACTTTTCAGGGTTGTGATGATTAGCAGTAAAAAGAAAGTATGGAAGACACCTCAGTAAGTGCTAACTATTATTATTGTCATCTTGAACACTTGCAGAATTGCTTTGCAAAGAGAAGAAGATCCAGTAGGGAAAACTCAGCACAAAGTCATAAGCTGACTTAAATTAATGGCTAATAGAGTCTTAAAAACATACTTAACTCAGGTGTTGCTGAAAGTTATCATTGCTGTAAGAATTACAGTCATTCCAGTCTTTTTTATGCGCACATTATTGTTGATTAAATTGAAAGTAGAACTGTGTAAAACAGAGTAAATTATAACTATTTGAGTGGGTGAAGCAGTCTATAAAGAACAAAACTACTAAATAAAGGCATTACTTGTTGTAGGATGTCCTCTGAAGAAAGTGAAGAGAGAGAGCTGATAATGTGTCATTGGACATGACTTGCATTAGACATGTTAGTAGAGGCTTGAAAAAGGAGATGGGTCCACTATGGGAAAAGCTGGGGGAAATTCCAGGCAGAAGGTTCTGATAAGGAAAAACGTTGGAAGGCATTCCCTGTGTAGTGACAAGAAGAGAGAGGAAGAGACACAATGCATTGGTAAGAGGTAGTGGATGGAACAACAAGCATGCTCTCTGGTTCCTGCTCCACACTCATTCATTCATGAGAGACCTTTTGACTTAAAATAGTTTGTTCCTGATTTATACAGTGTGATGCTGTGCACCAGATGGCTTGAAATTTCCTCCCCTCTATGACACTATGTATGCACTCTGAGCCTAGAGCTTGGTCTGTGTTGCTGTTACATGCTGCTAAGTTGGTAACTCCATGCAAAAGGGAACAAAATGCTGCCTAGTCCCATGTTATCTCTAGGATTGTTCATGGATCAGGCTGTTGTGCTCCATAGAGTTTTCATTGGCTAATTTTTCGGAGTAGATCACCAGGCCTTTCTTCCTAGTCTGTGTTAGTCTGGAAGCTCCACTGAAATCTATTCAGCACCACAGAAACACATGAGCCTCTACTGATAGAAATTTCATGGCTGTGTAGAATGTACACTGGTCAGAAATTGTACCTGGCTCTCCTGCATGTTGTTGTTGTTGTTGTTATGTGCCGTCGAGTAGTACCTGACTTATAGCGACCCCTCCTTGGGTTTCTGAGGCAGTATCACTATGGAAGTAGATTGCCCCATCTTCCTTCCAAGGAGTAGCTGGAGGGTTTCAACCACCAGCCTTCTGGTTAGCAGTCAAGTGCTGTAGGCACTATGCTACCAGAGCTCCACTCCTGTATGGAAGAGGAAAATTTTACTATGAACCACCACAGCCTCCATAGCTGGTCTATACAAAGCTAACATCCTCATCTGCCAATGAAGATTGAGTGTCCAAATATCCTAGAAGTAGTGTTGGTGTCATGGCTCCTAAACTCATGGCTGGCCTTTGAGATGACGTCATTATAGAAATCCCTTTCAATAGTGGATCCATTTGAGAGCAGTTCATGAATATGCATACCATTTTTTTTTTTTCAAGAGTCCACAGCAACCTTAAAGTACTGTGATTTGGCTCCACTATATAATCAGGGAATTATAGCAATCTATTAATTGCCATTTCTGATTTTTTGCATTTAATTAAGAGTACTCTTGAGAAAATGAAGGATAGAATAATCTCAAAATATGGCTTTACATCTTGGATAATTGACTATGATTTCTGTCTTTGCAGCTTTCTCTAAACTGTTTATTTCTCCACATGTTTCCTAAAAATTACGGTTTTACCTCTTTTCTTTTAATGGCTATAAAGGGGTTTCTGATAATAGCTTATGTGGTTTAAACATACAAATACAGATAATCCAAAGACCTGTACCAAAAAGACCATCAAAGAAAGAATAGGGACAAACTTAGGAGCCTTAATTCAGGTCATAAATAAATTATCAGATACAATTAAAAACACACAAACACTGGAAGACAAAATAGATGACTGAGACCTCCTAATAATTAGACACTTATGTGCATGAAAAGATTTCACAAAGTGAGTAAAAAGAGAACGCACCAACTGAGAAAATAATTTTGGCAATGACATATCAGACAAGAGGCTAATCTCTAAAATTTATAGAAAATTAAAACATCTTAACAATAAAAAGACAATGCAATTAAACAATGGGCAGAGGATATGAGTGGACACCTCACCAATGAAGACATTTAGGCAGCCAACAAACACATGAAGAAATGCTTGTCATCATTAGCCATTAGAAAGATGGAAATTAAAACAGCAATGAGATACTATCTCTCCACAGCACAAATAGCAGAGTTCAAAAATATGTAAACAGCTAGCAAGGGTGTGAAGAGACCCTCCCTCATACACACAGGTGGGAGTGTAAGATGGTACAACCACATGGAAAATGGTATGGTGCTTCCTTAAAGAGCTAGAAATAGAAATATCATACGATTTAGCAATCCCAGTACTAGGTAAATAGCCTAGAGAAATAAGAGCTATGACACAAACAAAATTATGCACACTCATGTTCATCATAGGACTATTCACAATAGCAAAAAGGTGAAAACAACCTAAATGCCCATCAACGGAGGAATGGATTAACAAACTATGGGACATACACACAACAGAGTGTTATGTAATGTTAAAGAGCAATGATTAATCTATAAAACATCTCATAACATGATGAACTTAGAGGTCATTATATAAAGTGCTGTTAGTCAAAACAAAAGGGCAAAAATTGTATGAGACCACTGTTGTAAAAAGTTAAGAAAAGGGTTTCTCTCTCCCTGTCTCTCTCTCTCTCTCTCTCTCTCATACACACACACACACGCAGACACACAAATTATTTTGTGTGTGTGTTAGGAAGGATTACCGGGGTTGGGTGGGGAAGAAAAGGTAAACCAACCACTAACTAGAGAGTAGACACTAACTTGAGTGAAGAGAAAGGCAAAGGGAAAGAAAAAAAAAATGATCCTCTTCAGACATAACCAAACATCTTCCAAGATTATTATCTGGATTTGAAAGGACCATAGTCTCATGGGGAGTATTCAATTGATTGGCATAACGTAGTTCCCAGAATCATTTTCTGCACCCCAGTGAAGTGAGTAGTGGCTGGGAATCTTAAAAGCCTATGAAGAGTGATCCAATATACAACTACAGGTTTCTACTCACCAGGAGCAAAACAGTAAAAAGATAAGCAGAAGTTTAGAGAAGAAACAAGTCTACATGAGCCACTACCTCATCTACCCTGAGGCAAGAAGAATTGGATGGTGCCTAGGTACCACCACTAACTGTACTGACTGGGTTCACAGTAAATGGTCCCAGATAGAATGAGAAGAAAATGTGGAACAGAACTCAAATCCTTAAAAAAAAAAAAAAAAAAAAAACAACCAGACAAACTGACAGTTAACTTCACCCTAAGGCACTCTTTAAACCTAGAAACAAGCCTATCACCTAAGATTACCTTTTAGTGAAATAGCAGAGTGGCCCACAAAATGTAGATATTACCCATAAGATTGATGCACTATTTAAAAGTCATCTATATGAGACCAGAAGATCAGTAATCACTCAAAAGCAAAGATAAGGGGGCAGACAAGCTAGAGTACTGAAAATGGAACAGACAATATTCAGTTAAAGAGAATGTTGACATATTATGATAAATCTAATTATTGTTGCTGAACAATTTGTGCAGAAATTGGCAAATGGGACCCTAACTTGCTGTGTAAACTTTCACCAAAAATTCAATAAAATATTATTATTTTTTTTTTAAAAAAAGGCTTATGTGGTTTAATTTTCTCAACTAAATTAAAGCTTAATTAGTCAAAAATCCAGATCTGTGCTATGTTTACAAAATATATACAAGTATAATTAATTTCAGTTAATTGTACAAATGCTTTTGCATGCAAATGGTGGCATTTTTACTGCTGACCTAAACATCAGATTTCAATTTATCTCCATTTCTCAGCTTCTTTTGATAATGCTAAATCAACTCACATAATTCTAAAATTATTTGCTACTCTTTCTTTTGATTTGTTACTTTTGCCATAGGAGTCCATGTTTATGTCTACAACCCATGTTTCATGTTTTGAAAATACAATGAAAGCATTACAAGAATATCATTACTTATGATTACTGGAAGCCACAATATAATTAGAAATACATTTTAAGATACTCTCTTAAATTCAAAGTTTCTTATCAAGTAATCTAGGTTTTTTTAGTCTTTTTGAATGACAGTCAAATTACATTGATTAGCTGAATGTCAAAAAGAATAGCTACTATTTTTTAAATCTCTTGATATTTTCAAGACTTCTGCTCCTGAGAAGAATGGTAACTTTACCATTTACTGAGCCACATTCTCTTGCTGCATGAACTATTTCTGCCCTGTGTAGAGGTCTATAGAAAACTATGTTTGTCATAAGGAATTTGTAGGGAGGGGGCAGTGAAAAGATACACAGCAAAACAATTTCTACATGTATAATTCAGTGGGGAGCTCTGGTAGCATAGTGGCTAAAGCACCTGACTGCTAACCAGAAGGCTGGCGGTCCAAATCCACCAGCCACTCCTCGGAAGGAAGGTTGGGCAATCCTACTTCCATAGTGATACTGCTTCGGAAACCCAAGGAGGGGTCGCTATGAGTCGGGGCTGACTCGACGGCACATAGCAACAACAACAACAACATAATTCAGCGACATCAATTACATTCTTCAGATTGTACAACTATTCTCACTATCCTTTTTCAAATGATTCCATCACCTTTACCATAAACTCAATGCCCCTGAGCCAGAACTAGCCCTTTATCCTTCCTTCCCACCCTTGGTAATCACTAATTTTTTGCTTCTGTGTATTTGGTTATTTCATATAAGTTAAATCATATACTATTTGTCCTTTTGCGACTGACTTATTTCACTCAACATAATGCTTTCATAGTTTATCCATGTTGTGGCATGCATCAGGACTTAATTTCTCTTCATGGTCTAGTAATATTCCATTGTGTGTGTATACCACCTTTTGTTTGCTCATTCATCTGTAGATGGATATTTCAGTTTTTCTACATATTAGCTTTTGTGAAAAGTACTGCAGTGAACATGGTTTCAGGATAAATTATTCTTTAAAAGCAGGTCTTTGTATTTGATTAGCAATTAAACTTTCTCATTTGTTCCCTCATCATTTCCCTAATAAGTCTTACATAGAGATTGAGGTTGGTGAAACTTTCCCTTTTTTCTCTCTTCCTTGTTCTTGTTCTGGAGGAAGAAGGAAGATAGCTTCAGGAACTCTTTCAGGAACCCAAGAAGATTCTTTAGAGCAGCTAGCAAAAATCACCACCTATCTCACTGGCCTGAATGGAGTCCCTTGCCTATCTGAACCAATTATTATGGCCAGGGAATGTGATCATGATCATTGGCAGTCCTGAGTTACAATACCTAATACCAAGGCCTGTAGGGGTAGCAGAATGAAAATGAGCTTCATGGCACGTGAAAGAGATATTGAAGGAAATATTGGGAAGGCCATCACAGCTCCACCTTCCTGAGCTGAATTTATTGAATTATACTGAGACTGCAACAGCAGAAGCCTAGGAAACCTTTTGACTTTAGAGTAACTTTTACTTCAAGATGGTCAGTGTATGTGAATCTTGAATCTTAAATGTGCTTTTTCTTACTATATTTCTTCAAGCTTCATTAAGAACCAATATTATAGAACCAATTCAAAAGGAACATGTTTTTGGTGCCTATCTTATTAGCTTCAGGGCTACATTAAAAAAAAAAATCATAATGAAATCCATGGAATGTTTAGAAAGAGTGTGGTTCTTTGCAAAATTGGCTTTGGGGACTATGCATGGCTTATATTTAGAAGGAAAAGTTGGCATAGTATGAATTGAAAAACCTTTGGTCTGTCTCTAGGTTGCAGTTAGCCATAAGCAGTTGGAAAAGGAGAAATTAGTGTGTGCATGACTTTCAAAGGCTCTGTAATGGTTCAATACCTTTTTAATATTTTACACACACTATAGGAAGGTCATTTTTCCCTTTGTGGATGAAGTCAGCCTCCTTTGCCTTTGTGGGATTTTTACTCATTTCAGAGGATAAGAAATGGGGACCATCTATTGTTAGTGACAGGACAGTGCTTCAAGAATAATGAGAGTCTCCTCCTTTTCCCTCAGGATTGCGAAAACAAAAGTACACACAGACTTGGTAGCATTTTCTAAATAGCTGTCATTACCATTTTCTCTCCAAACCTTGTATGCCCTCATCAGTGTAAAAGTCAGGACACCCGAGTTATGGTCTAGGCTTTGCCACTAGCTGTGGGACCTTGGCCATACTACTTGTCTCCTCTTGGCATCATGGTACACATTGAAAAAATATAATGTTACAAAGGAATAGTAAAGGAAATTATATATCAGATAGCTTTATCTCTAAAGTTACCCACATCTGCAATGGAGAGATGTAAAAATGGGACTTCTGGTTTAAAAATGGCACTTTACTCTGACTCCCTTAACTATCTACCAAAATGTCTAAGGTAAAACAGGGAATTAAAAAGTATTACATCATCAAAAACTTGGAAGAACAGTCAGTTTTTTGCCCAAATTTTGTGAATAATTTTTATGAACCTTTAAGGTTTATAAAACTGCATTAAATGACACCAAATTTGCTATATGCTATCAGAAATAAAGAATCACTCCTTTCACCAGGAGTTATTTAGAGGATGCTTTATCTTTTGATCTACCATTTGCATCCTGGATGCAAAATCCAGTATCGGTAACACTGCAGAGTCAAGTGTTCCCTCCTCCATGTGGGTTCTATTTTTGAGTCAGTCTGCTTCTCAGTTCTCTTCATCCTCAAAGAATAGATCCAAAGAGAGAAATATAATAGATCTACATGTTTTACAGATTCTGTCTTTTTAAATTTATCCACTTGCTATGATTTATTTGTAACATCAAAATCAATACCCGTGGTGCTTCCATGGTCATGTACATGCTCAGAGTGTAGAAAAATTTCAGTTGCTTGATGTGTACATTCTCAGCTGAGATCAAATGAATGTGGTTCAGAATTAAGCTAATTCAGTGTTTGAAGGATTTTATAGAACATAATTGGGAGCTCTGGTAGTGCAGTGCCTAAGGTATTTGACTGCTAACCAGAAGGCTAGCAGTTCAAACCCACCAGTCACCCTTCAGAAGGAAGAATGAGCAATCTACTTCCGTAGATGTACTGCCTCAAAAATCTAAGGAGGGTTTGCTATGAGTTGGGACTGACTTGACAGCAGTGAGGTGTTTTTTTTTTTGTTTTGTTTTGTTTTGTTTTTTTAATAGAACATGATTATCATGAGTAATAAGAATTGACTGTGTAAATATATAATAATTAAATACTAAGGAGCTCTGGTGGTGTAGCAGTTAAGGCATTTAGCTGCTAACCAAAAGGTTGGTGGTTCAAACCCACCAGCTGCTCTGTGGAAGAAAGATGGTGCAATCTGCTTCTGTAAAGATTTGCAGTGTTGGAAACTCAGTGGGGGTTGCTATGAATCAGAATCGAATCGATGGCAGTTAGAATTTTTTTGAGTTAGAGGCTATAAGCTCCCCAAATATAACTGAGACAGAAATAGGGTACAAGCTGTCAATAGCACCTTGTGTCTTGGGAAATACAGTTCCTACATAAAAGGCAAGGAAATCTGCAAGAATATGGAAGCAGCCATGCATACTGGAAAAAGATTTCTTTAAGATTGTCATCTTTTGGGTCCTGATCTTTTGAGGAAAAGTGTAGAACAGAACTTCAATCTATAGAGCACTGAACTTACAGCATCCATTGAGACTGGAGGAACTCTGAAAGTAGTGCCAAGAAATAATCTTTAAACCTTGAACCAAGACTCTCCCATGAGGCCATTGTTAAACTAAAAAACAGTTTAGCCCAATTAATAAAAAGTATTTGCCTTGAGCATAGAACTTTTATAAAGAATTACCTATATGAGCTTAATTTGACAACAGTTAAATCTAAAGCATGGAACAATATGGGTAGAGATGAGAATGGTGACACAATGTGAAGTATGTAACCAATGTCATTGAACTATTCTCATAAGAGTTTTGAATGGATATATGTTTGGTTAAATATATTGCCACCAAAAATATATATATATTATATATATATATATATATATATATATATATATATATATATATATCTCCATCAAAAACTATATATCATATATATGAAAGAAAGAAAAGAAAAAATAATTTTATCTCTTTTAGATGAAAGCCTTCCTGACGTGGAAGGAAAGTTTAAACTGCAGCTTGTGAATGGGATTCAGTCAATGCACACATGAATAGTGCGTGGATCCGTAAGCAGCATCACATCTGGATAGGTCTTTTCTTCTTGACATGGGCATAACAGCAATATGGACTCTACAAAAAATACTACAAAATAAGGAAGAGAAATGTCATTCTGAGGAGTTGGGGAAAGAGTGCACTGCTGAAGTGATTTGTTTTATAAACCCAAAAAAATATTTAGGAAGAAACTGTGAGGTGGGATGGGGAGGGAAACAAGGTATAGTTTCTCCATGTATAAGAAAGGAAACCCACAAGGACAGATCAGGCACAGGTGAGTGGACCATATAATGAAGGAAGGGAAATGAAGTTGGAAACACTGTAGGAAAACCAGAAAGGCAATTTAAAAGACAGATTCTAGACAGTGGATTCTGACTCCTGCAACACTGTGTGTTTAAGCATAGGGTTTTCAATGTCTATGACACTTGGAAGTAGATCACCAGGCCTTTCTTCTGAAGCACCTCCATGGGGATTCAAATACCATCCTATTGGTTAGTTACCATGTATTTGTTTAACCATTTGTACCCCCAGGGACAAAGAGGAAATAGCAAAATTAAATTCTACTTCAGAATCAACAAGGGAAATAACTTCTACTGGTGAAAATTAACTCAAATAGGTAAAGAATAAAAAGGAGGTGCTGTCCCAGAATGAATAAGAAAGAAAAGCTATAAAGCAGATGTAAATAAAGAAAATTAAGGAAATTGAGATGACCATGGAAATCTAAGTAGCTCTGGTAGTGTAGTGCCTAAAGCACTTGACTGCTAACCAGAAGGCTGGAGGTTCAA
>NW_006921747.1:1933373-1965705 GCF_000298275.1 Orycteropus afer afer | reverse complement strand
GGGTTTGAACCACCAGCCTTCTGGTTAGCAGTCAAGTGCTTTAGCCACTATGCTACCAGAACTCCCATCATATATGTGTGTGTGTGTGTGTGTGTGTGTGTTTCACATATTTCAAGCTTCATAAGATGTACCTTCCACCTTCCCTATTTGTTCCAACCAATGTTGCTGTTATGTTGTTAGGTACCATCAAGTTGGCTCCAACTCATAGCAACCCTATGTACAACAGAACAAAACACTGTCTGGTCGTGCAGTCCTCACAGTCTTTACTGGCTCAAGCCCATTGTTGCAGACACTGGCTCAATCCATCTCATTGAGGGTCTTCCCCTTTTTCACTGACCCTCTTCTTTACCAAGCATGATATCCTTCTCCAGGGAATGATCCTTTCTGATAGTGTAACCAAAGTAGGTGAGATGAAGTCTGACCATTCTCACTTCCATACTTTCCGGTTGCACTTCTTCCAGGACAGATTTGTTTGTTCTTCTGCCAGTCCATGGTATTTTCAGTATTCTTTGCCAACATCCCAATTCAAAAGCATCAACTCTTCTTATTCCAAACAATAGAAAACTAAATAAGAATTCAGAACCCAAAAATGAGAGTTTGTGATACAAATGACTAGTGGTAAGCTTTGGAACCATTTACATATAAAAGATTTCTAAATATAAGTTTTTTTGCAAATTATGAAGTCAGTTGTTTAAAAAAGTTGATATAGACATAAGATGTAAAATATTTTTAAAATATATGTCTAAAATGCCAGATTATATCTACCAAGATTGAATGACACAGGAAGCATCAAAAGAAGATGGAAGGAATACACAGAGTCACTGTACCAAAAAGAACTGGTCAATCTTCATCCATTTCAGGAGGTGACATATGATCTAGAACCAATGGTATTGAAGGAGAAAGTTGAAGCTGCACTGAAGGAATTGGTGAAGAACAAGGCTCCAGGAATTGTCAGAATACCCATTGAGATGTTTCAACAAATGGATGCCACAGTGGAGGCACTCGGTAATACCAAGAGATTTGGAAGAGAGATACCTGGCCAACTGACTGGAAGAGATCTACATTTGTACCCATTCCAAAGACAGGTTATCCCACAGAATGTGGAAATTATTGAACAATATTATTAATATCACACACAATTAAAATCTTACTGAAGATAATTCAAAAACAGTTGCAGCAGTATATTGACAGAGAACTTCCAGAGGTGCAAGCTGGATTCAGAAGAGGATGCAGGACAAGGAATAGCATTGGTGATGTCAGAAGCATCTTGGCTGAAAGCAAAGAATACCAGAAAGGTGTTTACCTGTGTTTTATTGACTATGCAAGGGAACTCTGGTAGCATAGTGCCTAAGGCACTTGACTGCTAACCAGAAGACTGGCAATTCAAACCCACCAGCCACTCCTCAGAAGAAAGATGGGGCAATCTACTTCTGTAGTGATACTGCCTCAGAAACCCAGGGAGGGGTCGTTATGTGTTGGGTCCGACTAGACAGCACATAACAACAACAACAACATTGACTGTGCAAAAGCATTTGATTGTGTGGATCATAATAAACTGTGGATAACATTGAGAAGAATGGGGATTCTGGAACACTTCATTGTACTCATGAGGAACCTGGAAATAGACCGGGAGGCTGTTGTTCAAACAGAGCAAGGGGACACTGCATGCTTTAAAACCAAGAAGGGAGTGCATCAGAGTTGTATCTTTTCCCCATACTTATTCAATCCATATGCTGAACAAATAATCTGAGAACCTAGACTATATGAAGAAGAACGTGGCATCAAGACTGGAGGAAGAATCACTAGCAACCTGCAATATGGTGATGACATAAATTTGCTTGCTGAAAGTGAGGATGACTTGAAGCACTTACTGATGAAGATTGAAGAATACAGTCTGCAATATTGATTACATCTCTGCTAAAGAGACAAGGAGGCTGTAGCATCTGACCTCCTCTAATTCCAGAAGAGGAAGACAGAATCACCAGCAGTAGCCCAAGGTCTATTCCTGTGAGGCCAGACATGCTGCCTCTCTCCAGCCCTTTCACCAACCCTGACCCCAACCATTCCTCCTGCAGCACCAACCACCTCTCTTCTGGGTTTGATAATTGACTACAGTGGCCACATAGAACTCACAGATTATAGGGTTTATTAGGGAAGCACCAGGCTATAATTCAAGTTCAGAAATGCACTTAGTGTTTTGTAGCCGACCGTCTCACCTAGAAGCCAGCAGTCTCTCTCTCAGCAGCATGTGTCTCTCATGTCTCTCTCAGCAGCACACATCTCTCGCAATTCTCTCAGCAGCACACATCTCTTGCATCTCTCTCTCAGCAAGTGCACGTCTGCAAGTGCATGTCTCTCAGGTGTGTGTTTCTCTCAGCAGCATATCTTTCTCAGGCAGCAGTCAGAGAGACACCTTCTGCCTCTAGGAGGCTCCTTTTGAGCCTGGCAGAGTGACCAAACTAACCAATCCCAACAAAAGAATTCTATACACCTGAGAGAGAGCAAATTTCCCAAAAATTACTTGGTGCTTCTCCCAACAGAAATACCCCAGGTGGATAACTTTCACAATCAGGAGCTACTCAGTTGCTCACAGCAAATTCTACCATGGAGTTTACAAAGACTTATGGCTAGGAAAACCACACTATTAATTTAGTACACCACAATCTCAATATCAAGAAAATAAAAATTCTCACAACTGGACCTATAAGCAGCATCATGATAAATGAAGAAAATATTGAAGTTGCCAAAGAATTCACATTGCTTGGTTCTACAAATGACACCAATGGAAGCAGCAGGCAGGACATCAGACAATGGGCAAGTCAGCTGCAAAGGACCTCTTTCAAGTACTGAGAAGCAAAGATGTCTCCTTGAAGACTAAGGTGTGCCTGACACAAGCCATGATATTTTCAGTCACCTCATATGCATGTGAGAGCTGGATAATGAATAGGGAAGACTGAAGAAGAATTGATGCTTTTGAGTTGTGGTGTTGACAAAGAATGTTGAAAGTACCCATGGACTGCTAAAAGAACTAACAAATCTGTCCTGGAGGAAGTACAGCTGGAATTCTCTTTGGAAGTGAGAATGGCCAGACTTCCATTTGGTCATGTTACCAGAAGGGACCATTCCCTGGAAATGTATGTCATGTTTGGTAAGGTGGAGGGTCCACGAAAGAGGGGAAGACCCTCAACGAGATGGATTGACACAGTGGCTGCAGTGATGGGCTCAAGTATAGCAAGAATCACAGAGCTACCATGGGACCTCAGGCGGTGTTTCGTTCTTCTGTGCATAGGGTCACGAGAGTCGGAGATGACACGATGGCACCTAACAGCAGCAACACATATACTGAGACAAGAAAGGGGTAGACAGGAGATGTGGGGAAGGGAGTACAGAAATATAAATTTGTGAAAAATTATATATAATACATAGGAACAATTCAGAGGCTATCATTGCTGTCTTCACTGCTGTTTAGTAAAATGTGGATTAGAGAATTTTTTTTTTTTTTTAATTTATATTTCTTCTAATCCTAGAAAAAAAAAAAATCATAATTTAAAATCAACAGACAGAAAGTACTAACTGGTCAAACAAGCCTGAAGGGTATTCGGATTAAGTTAGAAGCCAAAATCTAATTATTTGCTAATTCTAATGTGGAAACAATCATATATTTTCATGGCATGTTTGAATACACAGAACAGCATTTAGACATAGAATGAATGCTGGACAAAGAAGGGACATTTAGGGACGCAATAGGTAAGATTCTCACTGGACTTGTGCTACAACACAGCTGCCCTAGTGATTTGTCCTAACCACAACCAGGCAGAGATGTAACTGTAGGCCTGTGTGTGACTTAGCCACCCCATGAGTCTGCCTGGTGTCTTTCCACTCTGCTGTGGTTGCTGTTGTAAGTCAGATGGTTTCTGTTGGTGCCAAATGGAGTTGGTGACACAGTCTAGTACATTGCTCAATGTACTAGAGACAAATGCAGACTTACCTAAGCTAGGTTTGACCTTCAGAAATGCTGTGGAATATGTGTTGTTATGAGGTAACCATTGTTTATGGCTCTTTGGCTTTTCAAGCATGTTATTTATTTATTTAAATAGAGAACTTCCCAGGAAGCACTAAGGCTCATTCCAGCCTGTATTGGATGCTGTATTTCAGATGCTGAGGTTTCTCTTCAGTGTCTTCAGCATCTGTAGTCTGTACTGTATTATAAGCTTTAGCACTTAATTATATTTCTTATGTTCTATCATCTATTAATGAAATGTCTCATGCAGAGAAAAGCTGTTTTATAAGACAAGAAGACAGATTTTTTTTGTTACTTACAATAAATCTCTTATTGTTTCAAGAATTCTATAGCTTCATTTTTAAAAGAGTAACAACTCTGTGTGCCTGAAGGGAATGGAGTACACTAGATGATTCTCTAAGGTTCCTTCCAGCTATCTGAGATCTCTAAGGATTTGTGGGTAGTTGTGTGTATGAGAGAAAGGGTTATTACTTTCTTTAGGGTAAAGGCTATAAATTGTTGATTTCTATACCCACCCCAGGGCTTATCACTGAGTTGGAAACATAGCTGATGCTCCACAGAGACTTGTCTTTGTGATGTACGTCCTCAAGTCATTTAAGGATACAGGAGTAATCTAAGGGGAAATGAGAGTTTTAGATCAGAATTATAGAACTCCCATTGACAGATTGCATTTTATATGCCCTAAAACAATCCACTTAAATTTCTCTAAATATCTTCATTTATAAAATGAGATGGTAGATTAGTTTAGGGGGTTATTACTAGTAGCTGGTCAAACTCATTAGCAGAAGTGAATTCTTGAGTCTATACAATGTTGACATTTTTGTTGTTAATTTGAAAGTCTTTAAAAGAGATTCATCTGCCTTACATTTTACCATAGTCCTCACCACTCCCCATGTATAACCCTACTCCACATTTATTTGCTTAGCCCTTTGGCATTCAAGAGGAATCAGAGATGGAATTGAGGAATAAATTTTATGTCTCTCACCCTAGCCCTTCTGCTGTACAAATGCAGGGTTGTCAATGTGGATACACACACACACACACACACACACACATATAAATAGGTGTTAGAGTTTAAAAAATAGTTGACTAATTAGAACAGATTGATGTGGAAAAAAAAATGTCAACCTCTGAAGGCACACTGAGAAATTCCAAATGGGTTTTAAAATGGAAATAGAAAAACTGTATCAGTCTACTTGTTTTCAGGTGCCTTCTCTTCACTGTCATTAATTTGGCCTGAACTATACCAAAATGGTCCTAATCGTCCCAGTCACAAGAGCTATTACAGGTTGTCTAACTTGGTTAAATTCTGTTCTGCTTTAAATTGTTAAATAATTCAGCATTGCACAGCTTGAGTCAGGTGCTCTCTGTGGGCGCCTTCCTTAAAGGTCAGACACTTTCTAGAAATCAGCATTCAAGATTAAGATTGCAAATTTTGTTTGAGGACCTTAGGAGAATAATTATTTATTAGACACAAGAATCAGAAACCACCATTCCGTGGATTTAGACTCATGGTCGGCAATGTCAGGAAGAGCTAAGAGGCTGTCCACAAAAAGAAATACTGGGAGTGAGGGGCTATTGGATTGAGAATATCCCTTCAACCAGGTGATGCATTTTGCTAATGAAGATGGTGGAGAATTACCTCTAGGCCAAATACTGTTAAGAGCTTCATAGGCTCTATCTCATTTCATACTTACTAGGAGCGCTGGTGGCATAGTGCCTAAGGCATTTGATCACTAACTAGGAGGCTGGCAGTTCAAACCTAGCAGCCACTCCTTGGCAGGAAGACTGGGCAATTTACTTCTGTAGAGATACTGCCTTGGAATCCCAAGGAGAGGTTGCTATGAGTCAGAATTGACATAACGGCAGTGCGTGAGGAGCCTTGGTGGTGCAGAATTTAAGTACTCAGCTGCTAACTGGAAGCTGGAATTCATTGCTCTGCAAGAGAAAGATGAGAGGGTCTGTTTCCATGAAGATTTAGATTTATAGCTTTGGAAACCCTATAGGGCAATTGACATGACTTCAGTGGTTAATTGCTTGGCTGCTAATTGAAGGGTGGGTAGATCAGCTGTCAGCTACTCCATGGGGGAAAAAACCCAATGATCTTGGTTCTACTCTGTCATGATAGGTCACAATGAGTCAGAATCGGCACAGTGGCAAACACTACCAGCAAAAACAAGAGCCTAGGAGATAACAGTAATGTGGTAGGAGGTAGGGGGTCCCTAGGTAGTGCAAACAGTTAATGAGCTTGGATGCTAATCAAAAGTTTGGTTGATGTCTACCCAGAGATGCCTTGGAAGAATGGCCTGGTGATCCACTTCTAAAGAATCAGTCATTGAAATGTCCATGGAGCACAGTTCTCCTTTGACACCCATGACGTTACATTGGGTCAGAATCAACTGGACAGCAACTGGTTTAACAGATGGGGAAACTGAGGCTTAGAGAGTTGCTATAACCTGCCTGGCAAGACCTGTTTCAGAGTTTGCATAGTATTTCA
The DNA here is from genome assembly GCF_000298275.1 of Orycteropus afer afer. NCBI lineage: Eukaryota > Metazoa > Chordata > Mammalia > Tubulidentata > Orycteropodidae > Orycteropus > Orycteropus afer. Next base: position 1,959,187 of record NW_006921747.1, on the reverse strand, counting down.
TGAAGTGCACATTAGTATTCTCTGCACACTGGTGCCTGATGAATGATTTATGCATTTTATTCATTTATTATGATGTTATGATGTCTGAAAATGTTTCCAGTAAATGTTGACATGAAAACTCTTTTGTCACCTGTGATTGTCAGTATGATACCTACAAGACTGAAACCTACACATTCCAAGGAGTATTGTGGATGCACATTTTTTTTGTTTTGTTATGTGTTTTAGGGAGTTGTTAAAGAGATCATTTTATGACACTGATGTTGTTGTTGTTGGTAAGTGCCATCAAGTCAGTTCTGACTCACAGCAATCCCATGAACAAAACACTGCACAGTCCTGCACCATGCTTACAACTGTTGCTATGTTTGAACTTGTTGTAGCCACTGTTTCAGTCCATCTCACTGAAGGTCTGCCACTTTATTGCTGTCCCTCTACTTTACCAAGCATGATGTCCTTCTCCAGGGACTTGACTCTCCTAACATTTCCAAAGTAAGTGAGATGAAGTGTCACCATCCTTACTTCTATTACTGATATTAATAAAACCCACTGCCATCCAGTGGATCTTGACTCATAGTACCCTCATAGGGTTTCCAGTGCTGTAACTCTTTACAGAAGCAGACAGCCTCGTCTTTCTCCCACAGAAGAGCTGGTGAGTTCGAACCACTGACATTTTGGTTAACAGCTCAATGCCTTGACTGCAGCACTACCAGAGCTCCATAATGAAATTTATAGGAGATTACAAAAAGAGAGAGGATTCGTGAACGAATGAAAGGGTAAGAGGAGTACGTGGAATATTAAATTGTTCAGCAAATAGTATGCATTGGAAAATGATTGTCATCTAGTTCCTAAGATTCTGTGGAGGCCGATAAGTTTATTTGTTGTGCTTACCCCTCACATTACCATTTGCAAACCAGCAAGTATATGATTCATGTAATAGAGGAAAAAAAGAACAAAAACAATTTTTTTTTTTTGAAGTGCAGTTACCAGCTTAGATTTCTATTTTAACCCTAGACCCTGAGTATATTTTCCCCTTATTTAGGAAACCTGCAAATACAAATGTGTTGGATTCATTTTATTACATTTCTGGTAAGTGTAGAAAGCAATGCCTTTATTTCCATGGCTAGGGATTATTTTAAGTAGGATTGAGACCTATTTACACAGGCAGTTCTCTTGTGTTTGCATCACGCAAATCAATTTTCAGTTTGTTAATTTACCTACTCTGGAATGAAGGAGCCTGGTGGTGCAATGTTTTCGTGCTTGGCTGCTAACAGAAATGGTAGCGGTTCTAACCCACTCAGCAGTTCCATGACATCTGGTGATCAAAACCTGGTGACCTGCTTCCATAAAGGTTACAGTCAAGAAATTCTGTGAAGTGATTCTTTGTTACATGGGATCATTATGAATTAGAATTGACTCGACAGAACCCAACTACAATGACAACTCTGGAAGGTATTTTGGGATAATTATTTTATATTGTAAATTGAGGAGTAAGATAATCTTTAATGAAGGTTCTTTTATACTAACACAAATGGTCTTAGGATTGACATAAGGGACACTGTGATACTTGAAATGAGTAAAAAATTAGGGGAAAACCCATAAGTCTAAGAGATGACATCTTACAAGTTACCTCTTAGATGAAATGTCTAAGCATAATAAGTGCTATGGGCAGAAGAGAAAGAAAAAGACACTGAAGAGTCAGGTTCTGTCCAGCCCTCATCTTGGAATGTTCCTTCAGAGAAAGAGGAAGATAAGCCTGGAAACAGAACATGAGTCTCCTGCTTGATCTCTAAATACTGCCTCCAGAACCCACACTTAGCAGTACTGACTCCAAGGCAGCCTTTTGTCTGTCACAGAACTGCAAAAGTTTGTTTATCTTCAAATGCTTCTCACACTTTCCATCCTTCTCTCTTCCAATTTCACTGCCACCATTGTAGCTGATTAGCACTGATTTAGCTGATTTAGCACTGGGTTGCTAAATAAAAGTTTGAAGGTTTGAATCCACCCAGAGGCATCTCAGAAGACGGCCTACTGATCTACTTCTAAAAATTCAGCCATTGAAAATCCTATGGGGCACTGTACTACTCTGACACATGAGTTGGAATCCACTTGACGGAAACTATTTTTTCATTTGTTTTTAAGTCCTTTAATTCCCACTGGTTCCTGTACACCATGCTGTGCCCATCTAACCCCCCTTAAATGGTTTTGTTGTCATACACCCCCTCAAAAATGCTCATCAGTTCCAAGTATTCTACTATATAAAGACTAGATTCTTCTGCCTGAGTGGAAAGGCTCTCAATTATGCTGCTTTCCAGCTGCCTGCTTGACTTTTGACATTTTCCGACAAATGTTTCCCCATACCACTTCCAGTGATGTGTGAACTGTCCCCTGAGTGAGCTCCTTCTAGTCTGTGGTCCTGATATTCACAGTAAATCTTTGACTTTCATATAACCTAAGATACAAGAAATCTTGACTACACATGCCTGCCTTTTGTGTGTTGAATTTTGACTTGTGTGTAGTAAGTAACTAACATTTCAAGCTATTGCATAGTGACTGCTTGTCCTAGGTCTCCAGCAGCACAGCAGGGCATGTGCCACAGCTTTAAAAATACTTTTAATTTCACTTAATTCTCTTAATATGATAAATGCATAACAAAACTTAAGGTAGTTGAGGCAAAGTTAGATTTATTTAGATGTGCTGATGTGGAGAACCCATATTCTTTGTCAGGTCCTCCTTGGACTGAAGTTAGTTGAATATGTGAAATTATAGAGGGAAACAACAATATTAAAGAACATGATGAAATTCAAGGAAATGTATCAATGAAAATGGTGTAAAAGACATGACATGATATGATGTATATTTGTGGCACTTTCTGTTGTTATTAGGTGTCGTTCATTTGGCTCTGACTCGTAAACTATGCACAACAGAATGAAACACTGCCGGGTTCTGTGCCAGCTTCACAGTCCTTGCTATACCTGAGCCCATCATTGCAGCCACTGTGTCAATCCATCTCGTTGGGGGCCTTAGCTTTTTTGTTGACCCTCCACTTTATCAAGCCTGATATCCTTCTCCAGGGAGTGATCCCTTCTGACAACATGACCAAATTAGGTCAGATGAAGTCTGGCTATTCTTTCTTCAAAGGAGCATTCCAGCTGTACTTCTTCCAGGACAGATCTGTTAGTTCTTCTGGCAATCCATGGTGCTTTCAGTATTCTTCACCAACACTACAACTCAAAGGCATCAACTCTTCCTCTGTCTTTCTTATTCATTGTCCACCTTTCTCCATTATTTGACTTGGACCGTTTGCTTTGGCACATTTTTTGCCTATTTGTGATACAACCAGAGAAGATGATCTGTGGTCATCAACAATGGGCAGCTTTTACTGTTATTCTCACCAGCAGTCTCTCAATTCCCTTCCATCCATTAAGAAGCCATTGTTGTTATGTGCTGTGGAGTCAGACCTGACTCATAGCGATCCCTCCTTGGGTTTCCGAGGCAGTACCACTACGGAAGTAGATTGCCCCATCTTTCTTCCGAGGAGTGGCTGGTAGGTTTGAACCGCCAGCCTTCTGGTTAGCAGTCAAGTGCCTGAGGCACTATGCTATCAGAGCTCCCAAGAAGCCATTAATCAAGGCTTATTTGGATTTTCCATCTCCAAGAAGTTGTCTTCAGTTGCTTTTAGATTTTTCCTCTTCACTTTGGATTGTTCTGAAATTATAGTATGTATCATCACATTTAACATTTTCTTGTTGACTATTTTGTATATGCATGTTGTTTTGGGAACCAATTTGGGAATTCCTTGAAGACATACATAATAATTTATGTATGCTTAATGAAGCATACTTTAGGAGCACATGGGGCTATTTTAGCTAGTTACCTGAAAACTGGGGGTGCAGCTTTTCCTACTATGAATTAAATATTCTGAAACTTTCAGAGCAGCATTCAGAATTCTTTATTGGCACTGAACCTCTCTGGGTGTTAAAATTTGTTTTGTTTTTTCTAAATGCATCCCTTTCAAGCATAAAAAGCTGTGGATTAAGGAGTGGTTGTATTTCCCTTTGCTATTTCCACTCGGTTTTCTGAAATTTCAATCACGTATCACTCCTTTGCCTTTATATTTTCAACCTGAGTCACTCTAATGAAGATGAAATTTTATGAAATGCAGGGAATCACAGTGATTTGCATCTTCTCCTTATACCATCCAGAGGGATGGAATGAGGATACTTGATCATTAGAGTTCTTTGCTGTTTACATGCACAGTTGACAATGATCATAATTTAATTGTGTGGACCTTAGAGAAGGTTTCATTTATGGTGTTAACATGCATGTCTTTTAGATCATTTACAGGGGAAGAGTATAGTTTCCTCTAAAAGATATGTGTAATGGATGGCACTTGGTAATCCAATTACATTTCCAATTTCTCATTTCTTTTTCTATAAGCTCCAATAATTTTGTTGGACTTCGAAAGAAAAACATGATCACATATTGCTTTTATATCTATCCTCAGTCATTGCTAATTTTAGTCTTAATGTTCCCTCTTCTGCTATTGATTTGGAAAGAGTTACCTTTAATCACTTAAAAGTAAGTAATGCATTAGGATTGCCAAAGGCCAACCTATATTTGGAAAAATCACTCCATTTAAGAATTAATTTAACAAGAGTCTATTACACATGTTACTTTAGAAATTCACCAGAATTATTTCCATCTCTGTAAGAGCATTTATCATTCAGAAGAAATTAGGCCTAATTTTAGAGAATACCACAGTGAGCAAAACTTCCTTAAATTTCCAGAAATCACCATGATTCTGACTATAATAATAATAATAATGTTTAAGGCTCACAGAATTTCAGCATGGAAAGGAAATGAATGAATAGCAGTTGTAATCAGAGTACTATGTCCTATCTTCAGATATTTTAAAGCCATTTAAACAACTAAATGAGGAACAGAAACAGGACTGTTGTTAATTCAGGCCAAGAGAGTGTCATACCTTTGTAGATATTTTTGTTTGAATTTTTTTTAGGTATATGACTATCACAACTACACATCTGCATGGGGCGATGGGTGTGGAAGGCCCAATTAGTCTAGGTGTAGAGGTGAGAAAGTAGTAACAAACACCTTAAATGACCCTTTCCAAGAGAAGAGGAATAAAAAAAAAAATTGCACAGTAGGTAAAGCAGGTGTGCATTCAAGGGACATTATGCTTTTGAGACAAGGAGTAATTATGATTGAAACGGTTCACTGTGGAGAAAAATTAATAAAGCAGACAGAGGGAATAAAGACCTTAGAAGCAAATAAATTGTTCAAAACACAAAAGTATATGTCAGTATCCTCAGTGTTCATATTATTCATTGTACTCTCTAGTCTAAAATAGATATTTGACTCTAAGGGACTTCCTTACCCAGAAACTGCTTCACAGAAGTTCATCTATGCCTGTCTTGAGAACAGTAACTGGAGTATTTGGATCTTCAAAGCTAAGGAGAAAGTAATAAGTGGCCAACTGTAGCATAATACAAAAGTGATCTGTGGGTAATTACTGCCAGTGAGCTTGACTTGGTGGCAAAATATTAATGGTTTTCTTGATCAGCAGCTATTGAGTTTTCAATCATTCTCCTCAAGAGCCACAGCTACCTAGTGAATTGTCTGGAACTTTCATTTTTCAGTATTGGTCTAGTCACTACTGGGAGGGAAAATGAGAAAAATGAGATGCTGTTCCTGATTTTTGTTTTTAAAAAAAAGTCTGAATTGTTTCTAAAAGCGGAGAAGCCTCTTGTATGAATAAACAACATAGAACTGTGTCATTTTTTGGCCATAAAGCAGTGACAGCATACCACCCCTCCGGCAGCGATAAGAGCCATCTAAAGTTAAAACTCTTGAGTGCTTTTGCTGACATCATTCAGCTCTGAGAACAATTTTAAATAAACACCTTTTGACACATTTGAAGAGAAACACAACTGAACTGAATATTGAACCCACTTATGGCTTCACTTTTCCTAGTCTTTTGATAACTTGCTTCTGTCCGTCTGTATAAAATGCCAAATTTAGAGAGAAGTTACAAGAGTGGTAGGAGGAATTCCAGGGATGCTTTACCAAGACTTGTTTACATTTTGCCCCATTTGCTTATCATTCCTCCCTCCCCTTCTTCCTCTTCCCCCCTCTGCTTTTCTCCTCTGCACTCCTCCTCCTCTCTTCTGTCTTTTCTTTCCCTCTCCTGTCTACCCTTCCTCTTTCTCTGTTTCTTTCTTGTCTCTATTTTTTTTTTCCTTTTAACTATTTGTGACTAAGTTGGATATATCATGCCCCTTTACTCTTAAATATTTCAACGTCCATTTTTGTAGGAAAAGGAAATTTTCTTACATAACCGTTTGTTGTTGTTTGGTGCTGTTGAGTTGGTTCTGACTCACAGCAACCCTATGAACAACAAAACAAAACACTGCCTGGTTCTGTGCCTTCCTCACAATAGTTGCTATGTTTGAGCCCATTGTTGCAGCCACTGTGTCAATACATTTCATTGAGGTCCTTCCTCTTTTTTTTTAACTGATTATCTACTTTACTAAGCATGATGTCATTCTCCAGGAACTAGTCCCTCTGGATAACATGTCCAAAATATGTGAAACGGAGGTTCACCGTCCTTGCACCTAAGGAGCATTCTGGCTGTTCTTCCAAGACAGATTTGTTAATTCTTCTGGAAGTCCACAGTAGAAAAATTAAACCCCAGGATATTTCAGATTGACAAGAGTCCATCATCTAATCCACAATCCATAGTCAAATTTCATCAGTAATCCTAATAATGCCCTTCACAGCTCCCCCCACACAAACCTCAGCACTCCTTAAACCATTAATAATATTGTCTATGCTCTGAGTTTTATAAAGGCACTGGGGTGCTTTGAGAGAGAGCAGAATGGTCACTCTTCTATAATATTAATCTCAGGAAGATAGATACACTGTACTAGTGTGTCCCAAGTGTGCTCCACAAAGTCCTTATTTCAGGAAAGGCTGTGTTGTTGTTGTTAGATGCCGTCAAGTCAGCTCCAACTCATAGCAACCCTGTGTACATCAGAGCATAACACGGCCCAGTCCTGTGCTAGCCTCACAGTCCTTGCTATACCTGACTCCATCATCGCAGCCACTGTGTCAACCAACTCGTTGGGGGCCTTTGCCTTTTTTGTTGACCCTTCACCCTACCAAGCATGACATCCTTCTCCAGGGAAAGGTCCCTTGTGACAACATGACCAAAGTAAGTGAGACGAAGTCTGGCCATTCTCGTTTTCAAGAAGCATTCCAGCTACACTTCTTCCAGGACAGATTTGTTTGTTTTTTTGGCAGTCCATGGTACTTTCAATATTCTCCGCCAGTACCACAACTCAAAAGCATCAACTCTTCTTCCATCTTCCTTGTTCATTGTCCAGTTCTCACATGCATGTGAGGCAATTAAAAATACCATGGCTTGGGTTAGGTACACCTTAGTCTTCCTGGACACATCTTTGCTCTTCAGCACTTGAAAGAGGTCTTTTGCAGCAGATTTGCCCAGTGCAATACATCGTCTGATGTCTTGACTGCTGCTTACATTGGTATTGATTGTGGAACTAAATAATACGAAATTTTTTAACAACTTCAATCTTTTCTCCATTTGTGATGATGCTGGTTATTGGTCTAGTTGTGGGGATTTTCGTTTTCTTTATGTTGAGATGTAATCCATACTGCAGACTGTAGTCTTTAATCTTCATCAGTAAGTGCTTCAAGTCATCCTCATTTTCAGTAAGCAGAGTTGTGTCATCTGCATATCACAGGTTGTTAATGAGTCTTCCTCCAATCCTGATGCCACGTTCTTCTTCATATAGTCCAGCTTCTCAGATTATTTGTCCAACATACAGATTGAATAAGTATAGTGAAAGGATACAACCCTAATACACTCCCTTCCTGATTTTAAACCCTGCAGTGTCCCTTTGTTGTATTAGAATGACAGCTTCCTGATCTATATACAAATGCTATAGAAAATGAACATTTGGAGTTCAAAATTGGGGCAAAGCTTAAACAGTATTCACCCCACCTACTCATTCACAGTTTGGAGATTTTCAGTGTACATTGACTTATGAATGACTCTGAGCACTTATACTATAAGGAGATCTGATTATTTATTTCAACCAGAATTTATCTAACTTGGTTGACCATAGAGCACTCATCTGACATACTCATCTATGTAGCTCAGTTTGGGAAATGCTGACTTAGATTTTATTGTTGTTGTTGTTGTTATGTGCCGTTGAGTCAGACTGGACTCATAGCAACCCCTCCTTGAATTTCTGAGGCAGTATCACTACAGAAGTAGATTGCCTTGCCCTGCCTTCCTTTCATTTCTCTCTTTTTTTTTTTTTTTTAATTATAAGCCAGTCAACCCTCTTTTGGAATACTAAAAGTGACTGTAGTATTTTAAAATGAAAATATAAGATCTATACCTAAAATATTCGTGATATCTGCCCTGTAAAACACATTGCTGTTGAGTTGGATCCGACTCATAGAGACCCCTCCCTGGGTTTCTGAGGCAATATCTCTACAGAAGTAGATTGCCCAACCTTCCTTCTGAGAAGTGGCTTGTGAGTTTGAACCTCCAGCCCTCTGGGTAGCAGTCAAATACCTCAGGTGCTATGCTACCAGAGCCCCTTGAATGTCTTATAATTTTAGAGTAAATTAAGCTTTCTTTAGGAGAAGGGGGTTAATAAACCAGCTCCATGCTCCGGATTTACTGAGAAATTATCATCAAACAATGACCCAAGCTGCACTCTATTGTAATAATTTAATTAAAAGTTTGTTTGTTTAGTTTTTAAAGCATTTCTGTTTGTTGATAGGTCTTGGTTAAAGTAATTTTTGGCTTTTGAATCATCAAGTTTCATTTTAGGCACCCCTGGTTGGGTAACAGATGAGAGCCAAAAGTGATCATCAATGAAAATAATGATAAAAAGATAAAAAAATTAAAACTTGCCTCTCCAACAGTTTCAAATAAGATATACATAAACCCATCAGCCACTCCTTGGAAGGAAGATGGGGCAATCTACTTCCATAGTGATACTGCCTCAGAAACCCAAGGAGGGGTCGCTATGAGTTGGGTCTGACTTGATGGCAAACAACAACAACAACTTAAAACTATTAAGATAGAAAATTATAGAGAAGAATTATATGTTAAACCCCAAATGTCTACTTAAAAAGAGAAAATCAAATCAATGTTATGTTGATAATGAACTTAATACCTACTATTTAATTAAACTTAAAGTTAATTTAATTAGTTTAATGAATTTGTCTAATAAGAATCTGCATATTGCCAACATTATTCTGAATCTACTGGAGGATGGTTATAAAATTTGGAGAGAGTATTTTAATAATGTTCAACTTAGGTAGTTTACACTACAAAATAATGTTGATGCTTTTCTGGGTTCCTAACTCCCATTACCTTACAAATTTATTCTGATTCTTACAGAAGCCTTCCCTGCACCCCAATGTCCTAGGCTAGACTGTTCATTATTCTCACAGTACATTATGTTTTTTCATTAGATCTTGTATCGCAGCCACAAAGTGATGGTTGCTTATGATAAGACTTATACAATACCTGTCTGTCTTCTCTAAATGATGGTAAGCTCCATGAAAGCAAGGATTGTTTCTATCTTGGTCATGGTTGAATTCTCAAAGTCTAGTGAATGACAAAGGTTGCTGACTGATGCAAATGGTTTGCACAGATCTACTAACTTGAGGGACACTGATTTGAACCCTCTAAGCAGCCACCAGGAAGATAGACTTGATGATCTGCTTCCATAAAGATTACAGCCAGGAAAACCCGATGGAGCAATTCTACTTTATAATGTACAGAGTTACCATGAACTGAGATTGACTATACAGCAATGAATAGTGAATTTCAGGCATCCAGAAAATAGTAGGATACAGGGATAGATGTTTCACCAAAATTAAAGCCAGCAGTGATATCTGGAGTGGGAATTATGTGTTCTGTTGTGTTTCTTCAAGCCCAGTAAAGTATAGACTTAACCATCCACCCCCTTCCAAAGATTTCCATAATGTCTATTGTTGTTGTTGTTGTTGTTGTTGTTATGTGCTATTAAGTCAGACCTGACTCATAGCGACCCCTCCTTGGGTTTCCAATTCTTCTCGTGTTTAGGAATGCCTGTATGACACAAATTACTAAGTGTTCTACTAGTAGCCAAAAAGTTGATGGTTCAACCATTCAGGGGCTCCTTGGAAGACAGACCTGGTGATCTGCTTCCAGGTCACAGCCTTGCAAACCCTTTGGAGCAATTCACTCTGTATGCATGCAGCCTCCATGGGTCAGAATGGACTCAATGGCAACCGGCAACAACATTCTTGTTTTATTCAAAAACAACAACTTCTTTTCCATCTTTTTGACATGTCCAGTGTAATATAAATCTATCCTGAAGTCTAGACACACCACTTCCAACAACCACATTGCCATTAGTAAACCCCTATGTATATGAATTCTGTTACAAGCCATATTTTGTGCTCTGGTTAGAAATCATTCACTAAGTTTTTCACAGAAGATAATGTAGCTAACTTCTTTTTGGTTCTAAAACCAGATACAACTTATTTCATGAAGGGTTCAAGGAAAAATCACCTGAAGGAAATATAAGAATGTGTGTGTGTTCATTTGTCACTAAATCAAAGTCTTCCTCTTAATTCTTATTTCTTATTCACAACATTTTTCTCTTCTTTTTGGCCTTCTCTTTGTGGAAAGACTCCCTCTTAAAGTGGTAAGATTGGTTAGAGAATAAAAATAATTTAAGAAAGTGTTTTTACTACCATTTTGCCATCACTTTATATAAACATAAGAATCAACCCTTTCTTATTTTGTCCATCTTTGTCACTGGCTAATTATGAATGCTTGAATAAGTTGCTAGTTTGTTTTCTAGATCCCAGTTATTATTATATAAAATCAGAATATAATCCCACAGGGCTATAGTGAGGATAAAATAAGATATATGTGAAAAATGTTATAAACTATAAGGTTCTAAATAAGCAAAAAAAAAAAAAAATGTTTATTAATTGTATAATTATTAATATAAAATAAAAATAGAACTTGTTGTTATTGGATGCCATTAAGTCAATTCTGATTTATTTTGATAGTTTCCTAGGCTGTAATCTATATAGAAGCAGATGCCAGGTCTTTTTTCCCATAGAGCAGCTGGTGGGTTCAAATAGCCAACATTTCAGTTACCAGCCAAGGTCTTAACTATTGAGCCACTAGACTATTTCAAGAATAAAGTGAAAGCACATTTAATGCCATTGTCTCAGAAACTACCATTATATAGTTCATCCTTTTTTCATCCATTGGTTCATTCAACATATGTTAGGACTGTGTACCAAGTATTTGCATCTACTTCCATACCATCTACTTATCTGCCTATAAACCTGTATATTAATTACTTTCTTCAGCTGTTCTTTTAATGATTGGTCATTGAGAGTACCTGCCATGTGCTTTGCACTATTCTAGATTCTGTAGATGCAAAAGAAAGAAAACAGTAAAATAATCATCATCATCATCATCATCATCATCATCATCATCATCATCTCTTATCTAATATAGTTTGTAATCTAGTATGCAGTTGGATACTAAAGATAAAAAGTGAGATGCATTGTATTTGGGGTAATGGCAATAGGTAAGAATGAAAAATGGATAGAAATGTCATCAGAGCTTTGGAATTCAAAGTCGAGATAGTCCAGGAAATGCCTCATTTAGGTTACTTTGAGTAAAGTAGAAGAGTTAGCCAAGCAGATGTCTGGACAAAGGGTATTCCCAACAAAGGAACCAACATGAGCAAAAGCCCTGAGGTAGAAGTGTGGATGGCACGTTCAGGGAATAGCAAGGAGTATGTTTTAGTGTGGCTAAAGTAGCATGATAGAGGGAGAAGAGAGCAGATGTGTTAGACTTGGTTCTCTAGAGAATAAAAAAACAGTAAGACTTGTATGTGTGTGTGTGTATATATATATAGGCGTATGTATATATATATGTAGAGAGAGAGAGAGAGGGAGGGGGGGAGAGAGAGAGAGAGAGAGAGATTGATTTATCTTAGGAAAATGGCTCACACAGTTATAGAAGCTGGCAAGTCCAAAGTTTCTGGATCACACGTCAAGCTGGAGGCTTTGCCACGTCAAGCTGGAGGCTTTTCCTGGCTCTAGCAACCACAGGGGCTGAGGATCTCAAGGCTGGCAGGCAGTACACTGGCTGTTGACTCCAACGAATGACGAATCCAAGATCTCCAGGCTGAATGATGGACTGTTCACTCATGGACAGTTGTAGGCAGCACAACAGAATCCCAATCCACAGAAGAATGTCTCTTTTCCCAGGGTGTCCTTGGATAGACGCAGGCCACACCCCTAGGGAAACTCCCTTTCAACAGATTGCCTGCTCAAAACATAATCATCTGATCCCATCATGGGAATAACCACATCACAACAGCTTAAACCACACAGAATTGTGGTCCAGCCAAGTTGACACACAGATCCAACTATCACAGCAGGGATAAAATCAGAGAGTTAGCAGAGCCAGATCTTGGAGAATCTATAAGTCAAAACAATGTGTGTGCTTTTCTTCTGCATGACATAGAATGCCTTTGTTGGATCTTAAGCAGAAGAGCAATGACCAGATTTTTTTTTTATTATTATTATTTAATAGCCCTACTTTGGCTTCTGTGCTGAAAATGCTCTGCAGAATGGCAAGGAAAAAAACACAATAACTTAGGAGGCTCTTACCATAATCCAGACCCAAGATGATATTGGCTTGGAACACAAGTGATGGCAAAATAAAAAGGAAGTTATTTTTGAAGTAGAGAGGATAGGATGTGCTGCTGGATAAGACTTGAAGAAGAGAGGAATCCAGGATGTCATCAGCTCTTTACTTCGAAGGTTCATTTTTTTCCTATGTTTGAACAGAAGCAAAGTTCCATATTTTGGATACTCCGAGGACTGGAGCCCATCCAAGGTGCCATATTTATGATATTGTTCGTTCCTTAAAGATATCAGTGGCTGGATCTTGAACCCTACTCTTTAATTTTCTGGTTGCAGTGGAAATCATTATGGCAAGCATCTGTTTTAGATCATTTTTGCCAGGGTCTTGTGGGCTCATTTGTGTTCTCTTTGGGTCTCAGAGGGATTTGCTGCAGTGATAAAGACATTAATGTGCTGCACAGATTTCACCAAAGCCAAATCCAGGCATCAGAAAAGCTATACTATTAATGAAATCTTAAAGAACACTAACTTTATCATAACATAATTTATATTTTTTATTGTTTTCTTATTGAAAAAAATGTGAACACAGTCTTTCTCTTCAAACCTAAAACAGAAGGGGTTGACCAAGCTAAATTTGTCAGAGCTGAAAGAATATGTTTTGAAGTCTTCATTCATTCATTCATCCATCCATGCATCCATGGAACTTCTCACCAAATAACCGTTGTGTCTCATAAACCTAGAAGGCTTATTGCTTGGTTGTTTTTAGAATGGCTGAAACTTGATTAGCAGACATTTAGAACAGGGGTTTATAAGTTAAGATTGATATGGTTAAATACCATTTCAGCTACTTCTAGCCATATGGCATTAAATGTATCTCTAAACTCCTCGGAGCTTCAGTTCCATCATCTGTGAATTAGAGTAGTACTAACTTCAAGGAGCTCTGGCAGCATACTGCCTAAGGCATTTGACTGCTAACCAGAAGGCTGGAGGTTCAAACGCATGAGCCACTCCTTGGAAGGAAAATTGGGAAATCTACTTCCATAGTGATATCACCTCAGAAACCCAAGGAGGAGTCGTTATGAGTCGAGTCTGACTCAATGGCACGTAACAACAACGGTACTAAACTCAAGGAGCTTTGGTGGTGCAATGCTTAAGGCATTTGGCTCCTAATCAAAATATCAGTGGTTCAAACTCACCAGCAGCTTGGCAGAAGAAAGATGAGGCAGTCTACTTCTGTAAAGATTTACAACTTTGGAAACCCAGTGGGGATTGCTATGATTGGAATCGATTTGATGGCATTGAAGTGTTTTTTGTTTGTTTGTTTGTTTTTTGTTTTTTTGAGTACTAACCTCACAAGATTGTACAAAGGAAATGAATTAAAATAAGGAACTTGTGTAGTTTAGAGCCTGGGGTTACATGTAGGTTGTGGTTTTTATTCTAACCTTAAACTGAGAAAATAGTTAAGAACGTGAAGGTAAAAGCTGTGGTGATGTAGCTTTCCTCTGTTAAGCAGAAACAGTATACTTTTTCTGGAAGCCATTGAGTATACTGTGGTATCACTGATCTTGCAGATAATGATTTAGTAGCTTAGGTAACAGAATAAATTGAGAGTAAATAATAAAATTCTCCAAATAGTCTCTTCTCTTATACTTCCATGGCATCAGCTGAAAATAATGGTATTTTAGAAATCACAGACACAAAAATCTCAGAAAGAATTAAGGTGGAGGTATCAAAAAAAAAAAAAAAAAAAAGAGGGTGGAGGCCAAAGTAATCAGGTTTGAGAATTGCTTAAAACTTTGCTGCAGTTCTGAAGGCACCTAAATAAAAGTAATTAGGTTATGAAGTGAAAAAATAGTGCCGCCGCAAAGCACAGCCTGCTTGAGTACACCTTGGATCATTATATAATCAGCTTGGAAACCTGAAAAAAAATCTCACGGTTAAAAGGAAACTGAAGTCTGCTGATGCATGGAATGGGTAGCCTTTGTGAATCCTAATCACGTTACAGTATCATTTATCACTCCTTGAGCAAGAAAAGTCAATCTTGAGCTTTTACACAGAATATGAACATCCATCTCTACTCTGGGGTGGCTCTGGGGGTTGAGTACTAGGGGATGGCAGGAAGGTTTTATTATAATCCATCCATAAGCATTAGGTTCTTACATGTTGTTGTTGTTGTTGTTATGTGCCGTCGAGTCGACCCCCGACTCATAGCGACCCCTCTTTGGGTTTCCGAGGCAGTATCACTACGGAAGTAGGATTGCCCAACCTTCCTTCCGAAGAGTGGCTGGTGGGTTTGAACCGCCAGCCTTCTGGTTAGCAGTCAAGTGCTTTAGCCACTATGCTACCAGAGCTCCTAGGTTCTTACATAAGTGCACTGTTTTGTTAACACAGATATATCCCTTGTGTAAGCTTATAGATATGTGATTTACCATATTTTACAAAATAACATGCTATACAGTTTTGGAAAAACTGTGCAACCCCTCCTGGTATGTTAGCTTCCTATGTGCACTGTGCATGATATATGATTGTGCAGATTATTTGCTTAAAATATGGTTCAAACTTTTCAAACGTTTTGTAGAATTTTTTAGACATTTGCTACATGATATAAGTAAATTAAGTCATCAATGTTTATGTTAAAAGACACACTTTGTTATAAAAGTCATATAACTATAGCATTTTCAAGTTGAAAACAGTATGGGAAAACAGGATAGTGCCTCGGAAACCCAAGGAGGGGTCGCTATGAGTTGGGTCCGACTCGATGGCACATAACAAGAACAATAGTTACAATTGTGGGCTCTAGATGTAATCTCAGATCTGGATCCCAATTGCACCATTTAAACATCTGTAACCTTGGGACGTCACATAAACCCTCCATGCCTCAGTTTTCTCATCCAAAAATGGGTAATAGTGGTATATTCTTTTTAGGGTTGTCAGAAGGATTAGACAATTTGATTTATGTAAAACACTTAACACCTAATAAATGCTCAATGTATGTTTTTATTGTAACTGTAAACATCATTTTTATATTATCTTCCTCGTTAAAGTATGCATTGTTTTTATCCTTATTTTACAGCTGCAAAAACCATAGCTCAGGAATGTTAAATTACAGAAGTAATAATAGTGGAGAGAGGATCAAAGCCAAGTGTGTCTCTTTCCAAAACTCATACTCTTAAACACTTTAGTGCTTACTGGTCAGTCTCCAAGTATTTAATCAATGCTTCTTCAAAGTTCAGCCAGCGTATTTCCATGCCCTTCTCTGCTCTGAGCTTTCCTCTGTCCAAAGCAGGAAACAAAGAGATGGCGTAAGTTTTTGCAGGCTTCAAAGACTTGCAGGAGGTCACTTGTGTTGCTGTGACAAACAAATGCATAGAAACCACCATGCTAATTCTTGTGAATAACAAGCCCACCAATTATTTTTTATGAAATTTATTAGGAGTAGACAAGCATTGATGAACATGACCTAGTTTAACAGACTGATATTATAATAAAAAGTATAACAAGCAGTAAAGAAGGTTAACTATGATACTATTTTTGGTAACCTAAGACAAGCATCTGGGAGCTCTGGTGGCGTGATGCGTACGGCATTTGACCACTAACCAGAAGGCTGGCAGTTCAAACCCACCAGTTACCCCTCAGAAGGAAGATTAGGCAATCTACTTCCGCAGTGACACTGCCTCAGAAACCCAAGGAGGGGTCAGTGTGAGTTGGATCCATCTTGATGGCAATGAGTTAAGTTTGATTAAGACAAACATCTATGTGTCATTCTGTGTCTGTCAGTGGAGTTTATCAACATGGGAAGTGTGGAGCTTAAAGATAAGGTTATTTGCTGGAAAAACTGGATTCCGGGTACTGCTCCTCCACTCATCTTCTGTGGAGATTGGAAAACTCAGTGTTTCTTTTAGCACTTTGATGTCTTGTGTATAGCATGGAATCTTTCTTTGGAGTCTAAAGTTGATCTGCTGCCCATAATGCAAAACACAGATGTGCTTAACATGGCCCTTGACTTAAGAGTCCCATGATAAATTCAATTTAACATTTTGAAAGAGTCATATCTTGGAAAAATGTCCTATTTTTTTTAATCTAATCAGTAGTGTCAGATATAGTTTGCAGTGGATTCTAAGAGATTTAGAATTCTAATTGTCAAAAATGTACTCTAATGAAAGACTATAAACAAAAGCTTTAACATGTGAATGTGCAAAATTTGATTGTTACTTCAAGTTTTGGGTGACTAGAGAAGGAACTTGGCCTGGACAGGTCAGGATTGAGTGAAGTGGACTTGTAGGTACTGAAAGCCGGGTGGCCCAGAAGCAAAGCTGGAATAGTCAAATGAGATGGGAGGAGCAATAAGGGCCATGAATCTAGCCAGCCAGGGGAGGCTAATGGTTGACAGAGGCAGAGAAAGAAAACACATCTCACCTCTGGTCAGGCAGAGTGCCTTCTGGAAGATAGGTGAAAGGGTTGGTCAGGAAGCCAGAATGTAGACTGTTAAAAGGACCAAAAGCCCATCCAAAAGTCTGGGTAACAAGGAATCACATCCAGAGACAGTGAAGTACAGTGAAAAGAGATATAAATGAGAAATTCCAAGTTTTTGTTTCTAAATCCATCTTCATTAGTAACCAGCTTTGTGGCCTTTGACAAACAACTTCCCCTTTCTAGCTCTATTCTCTGTATTTATAAAATTAGAGGATTGTGTTATGCCTACATTTAAAGTCCAGATATCTCTCTAGGCAATGGGACACCAACATAGCTTGTTGGGCAATGGAACACCAAGGTAGATTATTGTCAGTGGGAAGCTTAGAAGCAAGGACCCCCTGCACATAAATTTTCTGCCATTCTCATGTATGAGTTATCTAGAGCCTAGAAGGAGAGATTGAAAAGAGTGGGGTAGAAGGAGTAGATTGATATATGTCTTCACAATGATGATGCATTTTGAAGGCAAAATCAAAGCCAATAGAGGGAAAGTTTGTTTAAATTGGCCAATATTTATTGGTGTTTTCTTTTCACAATATACTTGAGCCAAGTTCAGAAAAGGTAGTTCAGGTAAGTGTGTTGGAAATCAGTGAGGGAGGAGATCCAACTCCATAAATTTGGAACTCTTCCCTGGAGGAAGTAAGAGCTTATTTGTACCTCCAAAAAGGGCAAGTACATGGAGCTAGGGATAGACAGGGTTTTCCAGGTCGAAGAAATAACCTTGAGCAAAGAACCAAAACTTTACGTGCTCAGAGAGATGGATTTAGATGTAATGTTAAAATTTAGAATATTGTTGGGTACCATTGAGTTGATTCAGATTTATAGTGACCCTATAGGACAAAGCAGAAGTGCCCCACATGATGTCCTAGGCTGCAATCTTTATAAGAGCAGATCACCAGGTCTTTTCTTCCATGGTGCTACTGGTGGGTTTGAACTACTGACCATTTAGTTAAAACCAAGATGTTAGCCATTGTTCCACCAGACTTTGTTTAGAATATTATATTGTTGTTAGGTGCCGTCAAGTCAGTTCTGACTCACAGCAGTCCTAGGTACGACAAAATGGAACACTGCCTGGTCTTGTGCCATCCTCACTCTCATTGCAGTGTTAGAGCCCATTGTTGCAGCCACCCTCAACCCATCTTGTTCTTGGTCTTCCTCTTTTTTATAGAAATTCCTATTTATTGAGCACTTAAGAATTGCCAGGCACTATGCTAAATTATTTAAATGCATGATTTCACATAGTTACGAAAGCCACCCTAAGAGAGCTTTTCTGTTACTACCCACAATTGTACAAATGATGAAAAGCAGTGGGTTAGAGAAAGTAAGTGATTTTCCCAAGAGTTATCCAGTCTTTGACTTCTGAATCCTTAAATCCTTAAATCTAAAAGACCATCGAACAAATTATCATGGTAAAATGTTTCTTATTCCGTTAGATATAAAATTGGTGACAAAGCTTTCCAGCTTGTTAGTTTACACATTTACTAGTATTCTTGCAACCCTAGAAGGGTGAAGCTAAGCAAGATCTGCAGCACCATATATGGTGGGTGGTAAGGAGTGTGAGCATGTAGTCAGATTGTCTGGGCTTCACTGCTGTTTTCTGGATCTGTAACTCAGGGAAAGCCCTCTTACTTCTCTGAATCTAGATTTTCTTATTGGTAAAATGGTTGGTAAGGATTAAATTACTTAATATATTTAAAAATTAATACAGAGGTTACATAACACACAGTGAAAGTACAATGCACGTGAGCAATTGTAGTCATCATCTGCATTATTATATTGGATGGACAAAGAACTGGACTTAAGTATAAATATCTGAGATGGAAACTTTTTAAAACTTTTTGTATGTGTGCTGTTAAAAAAGATAAAATACAAAAATTTTAGTTTCTCAGCTGTAAAGTTGAGCTCATAATGTTTCTGTTGATAGTTGCCATTGAGTTGGCTCCAACTAAGGAGCACTTAATAGCTCCTTATAACATTGCTTTGGAGTCTCTGGGTGATGTAAACAGTTAATATGCTCAACTGCTAACACAAAAGTTGAAGGTTTGAGTTCACTCACAGTCACTTTGGAAGAAAGGCCAGGCTATCTATTTCTCAAATTTAGTCACTGTAAACCCTATGGAGCACAGTTCTACTCTGACACACATATTGTGGCCATGAGTTGAAATTCACTCCACAGCAACTGGTTGTAATGTTGCTGTGTGCCTAAATGAAATTAGGTGTATGGAAATGATTTTTGAAGCATAAAGCCGCATACAAATGCACTGCTGTTACTTTGATGATGATGGTATCAAACACGTTGTTCTGGAAGGGTCCTTCACTACCTATAATATTAGAATGTTCCATCCAGTGGGAGGGATAGACTCAAGTGTCAGTGCTGTGATTGTGATTGTCATTCCTCTGGGAGCAGCCAAAATCATCTTAGGTTCATCTCAGTACACGTATCCTCCACTTTTCAAAAGTTTGCTTCATACCACTTTGTTTTTACAAAATCCTATATTAATAATTGTTTTTGCTAACCAAAAGAAATCAGAAGAAGATATTCACATTTACATAAAAAGGCAAAAAGCAAAACTAACTGTCAGTGTTTGTCAGCAGTGAGCCATTGTAGAGGCAGCTCTTCCCTCAAGCAGCAAGTGTGGAACTACCAAGCTCCTTCTCCAAGAACTACACTCAGCATCTCACTTATCAAGCCACCATAGCTTTGAACTATGCCTGTAAAGACTGTATGTTAGTGTTATTTTAGGTTTTGTTTGTTTCTTGGTGTGTTGGTAGGCTATTTTTTGGGGGTATCATATATAAATTAACACCCACTGCTGTCGAGTCGATCCAACTCATAGCAACCCCTCCTTGGGTTTCCGAGGCAGTATCTCTACAGACGTAGATTGCCTGATCTTCCTTCCAAGGAGTGGCTGGTGAGTTTGAACTGCCAGCCTTCTGGTTAGCACTCAGATGCCTTAGGCACTAATTAATGGTAATTGATTTTAGCTTTATGTCATTTTGACTTACAAAAGTTTTCATTGGAACACTCAGCTTTTGGATAGTAGGGGAAACCTGTATTTCAAAATATTTTAGCGCTTCCAAAGTATGTTCCTAGCTTGCAGTGTAAGTTAATATGTTTTTATCCATAGTTTCTTCTTTTGGGGATGTTCAGTTTTGGAAAGTACACAGCTATTAACAGTGTATTCTTCATTTTGAACAGTCAAAGGTGAACATTCTAGAATGTGTAAACAACTCTGGGATCATGTGGCACTGGAGAACCGTGTAACTTAGACTCAAATCAAGAAGGGCTTTGGGGGTGAGCTTTCCCTTTCCTTCTTGTTCATGCTCAGTAATAAATGTTTTCTTTTTTAAAATTAACTTTTTATTTTGATTTGAGTGAAAGTTTGCAAAGTAATAAATGTTTTCATTGTGAAGTGGATAACAAGAAAGCACAGAGCCTCATGCATTTGGGATGTGACAGCTCTAAATGGTGTTGCTTAAAAGAGCATGCTGTGTTTAAGCATAAGTATAATCAATGTGTGGTGGCATTTCAAGGTTGTGGAAATTCAGATTTCGTTTCCATGTGTGATATTAAACACTGGATATAGAAACAACTGTTGTCTCTATTGTACAATACCCTGCCAGATGATTAATGTGCTTTTAGCTTAAATAATTGGGAGGGGTGGCACCTCAGGGAATGCTAAGCATATTTTTAATTGCTGTATAAATATGTCATTTCCATGCTAATTCAAGTTATGCATGGGAGGTTATATAATACCAGAGGCCTCTAGGCATGATGTATTGCATCTATAAGCTGAGTCAAAGGACTAACAGGGACCAGCTGAAGAAAAAATATTCTTTGCTAACTCTGTTTTAGCAGGTGAAGAATTCAATGTTGAAGCATGACATTGCTTTATAAAAGCAGAATTATTGTTTGGCATAGACTATGATCTCTAAATAACTTTCTGAGATGTTGGCAAGAAAATGTATTTTCAAAAGGGACAAAGTACCCAAAAACAATCCCAAGAAAAATATCGTTATGTAGGAGAATTTACAGGTTGAAAGAGAAGTGAGCATTGTCTTTGGAACAAGTGAAATATACAAGATTATGGAGGATATAGTCTCCCTTGCACACATTCATTATAAAGTCCTAAAACTGACCCCACTGGTTCTGAGATCTCGGAAAGCAGTGTCTTTTAACTCAGCTATTGTACTCTACTCTTTCCATTCCAACTCTTCCTCTTTGACAGGGACCGGAAAGGAGACAAGAGACAGACAGAGATTCTCATAAGATTCAATAGCTATAAAGTTATGCTAAGTCATCTTTTCAGGCTCGGTGGGTATTGAGCGGATGTCTAGTCAAAGCAACTATACAAGTTGGATTTTGCATTCTGAGACTGCAAAGAAGTCATTTAAATTGTGAAGTGAGTATACATTTCACTGATGCCACTACCACCAACATATGACTCTGGATTACCACCAAAAATAGAGGTGAGATAGGAGGGTAAGGTGACTACTGAGACATTCAAAATGTGAATTTGAGAACTATGTTTGTTCTTTTGAAAATCCTCCTGACTATAGTTTTCTAGAACAACACTGTTGTACAACAGACTCTGCTCAATTAGCAGAAAGACCATTGTTGGTTTAAATATACAAGGCCGATTTATTTAACTATAGGGTGCCAAGGGAATGGCAATCTTTGGCAAACCCAGTGGTCTGATAATGAACAGCAATCAAATTGCTATCAGATCTCCCCAATCAGTGATCATTATTCATTTGCAAGGGCCTGAAGGTGTCCTTTCATTTAAGGCAGAATGGAATCAGAAATCAATTAATGACTGATTGCTGTTTCCCCTACAAATTGATTTTGGGTTTGGCATCCTGGAAATCCCATTGTACCACAATCCACACATGGGCTACACTAAAAACAGCCAGGAGCTAGGATCAGTTAATCAGACCGGTTCCTTCAAGATCTTTGGTAAAGCTCTGGTTCCTTTTAACAAAATAAATTTAAACTTCTAAAATGCCCTCAATCCCCCTCTTGCTAATTTTCCATGATATTGGGAATTTTTAATTTTTAACAACTGAAGAGGAATGATAGTGATCTAATTGTATTTTAAATATCTTCATAAGCAATTTTGGAGGTAAAGACTTAATACAGATATTGTTTCGAAATATAGAATATTGAAAGCATGAGGTCCCAATGCTATCTTTCTAAAATCAGTGTTATTTGTAATAGTAGAACCTTGTCCACATGTTGTATATGCTTTAAATATTGATTTAATTTTGTAATGGTCATGGGAGAGCAGATCCTTATCTATAGTGAGCCTGATACATACTTGCACATCCCCACACACATCATGTTCCCATAAACACGTGCACACACACGGTGAAACTCTTGAAGAAGCATAAATTTCAGAAGCTCCCTCTCCCCATCCTTCTTCTAAAGGTGCAACTCATTCTAATAGGCCACCTTTGAGTTATGTAATGTGTAAAAGTAATCCTTTCTAAAACTCAGGGAAGGAAGGTAATATAAATAGAGGCTTAACAAATTTTTCCGACTTCCCATAAGACATATCTTCATTTGAAATGGTGCCATGGAGGCTTGCCCAAGGTTGGACAGATGACAGGAATTCCTGGTACCTTGGTTAGAAGAGACATTCATGTGCCCCAAAATGGTGCCATGGAGGCTTGCCCAAGGTTGGACAGATGACAGGAATTCCTGGTACCTGGTTAGAAGAGACATTCATGTGCCCCAAAATTAGTCTTGACCATACATCTACTTATACAGAGACTGGATGCCCATTCCAAAGAACTGCTAAAAAGATTAAAAGTCCAGCTTCCAGTAACTAGGACCAACTCCAGAAGAATACAATTCTAAGAACATCTGGGTGTTTTATCATTGTTTGTTTGTCAGCAGTAGTAAAGCATAATGATTAGAATATGGATTCTGGAGCCAAACTGACATCACTTTCTAACTTTTGGTGAGGTATTAGTTTCTTTATGCCTTAGTTTCCTCATGATAATAGTCCTGATATCAGAGAGTTGTGTAGCCAAATGAATAATACACATAAAGTACTTAGAATAATTCAGGAAACATTTTATTTGCATATGTATGTATATGTATGTGTGTGTGTGTGTGTGTGTTTCCTATTATTATTATTTGAGTTCGAGTGAACAAAGCTAAAAAACAGTAATTTAAGTCTTAGTATTTTCTGCTTTGTTGACTGAAATTTTGTTTTGGGACAACCTTGTAATTTCCTTTATAAGGTATAACTTGCTATGCTGTCTTTTAATTCATATTGCATGTAGTGCTTTGTCCAAACTATTGGAAAAGATGTTGAAACCAGGCCCTTTTGGTGACCTTAGAAATTTCACACTACATATACTCAGGGTACTCTAGGAGATTTCTCAAACACAAGCAATATCAGGGCACACTGATATAAAGACTTACTCTTTTAAGGGAGGCTCCTATTTCAAATACTAAAATATAATAATGCTAGCATTATTGATATCACATTAATATAAAAGTAACAGTTATAACAAGAAGTAGCAAAGAAAATTCTGGATATTTCCTCTATCCAGTCATTCAGCAGGCATTTATTGAGGTTCTGCATCAGGAAAACAATGCTGAAAATTAGGCATGGTCCTCCACCTCATAGAACCTACAGTCTAGTAAATCAGGAGGCCTTGAACAAATGATAGAAGGGCCCTTAATTCAGAAAATAGGGGTGAGAATGACTGCACAACCTGCAGAATATAATTAATGTCACTGAATTGTACATGTGGAAATTACTGAATTGGTGTGTATAATAAAGACAGTGCTGTAGAAATTATTAATGTGTATTTTGAACAGCAACAAAAAACCATATATTATTATTTTTAAAAAGGGCCCTTAAAAGTATTGTGGGGCCTGGGCACAGTGTCCCTGTGCAAATGGAAAGTCTGCCCTGTTTTTGACCCATTCACAAAGTTGAGGATCTTATGATGGAACATCAGGTAAGGTCTTTGAAGAAGAGTAAACACTATATGCACATACAGTTTTTGTTTGTTTGTTTTCAGAATCCATAATGGACAGATCAGACTTGAAAAATCATTTTGTAGTGATTATTCCCCTTGCTACCAGCTTGATCCATAGACTGAAAATCACAGCACTGCTTTTAAGAGTCAGATCTGCCCTTACTTATGTGTGCGTGTACACTTACTGTTTGCAAACCCTGTGCATTTTCATCCTCTTTATAACCCTCTTCATTTCCTCTGTCTCAAAACAAACTATGCTAACATTTACAGAGAAGATATCATTTGTTAATAAGAGGCAGAGCCTGGGTTCGAACACATGTGTGTTGGTCTCCAAACTCTGGATTTAATCACCATGCTCCACTGGGATACAGCTCCTTCATATTCAAAATGAGGAGGTTGGACAAGATGATCTCTGGAATCCCTCTAAAGTCAACGTCATGGATTAAAAACTTGATACAAGTCTCCCTTCTCGCCTCCATTCAGCCAACTACAATATCTGACATTACATTAGAGCTGATATAATAGTTCTAGTAATAACATTATAGACCAAGTATAGTTGTTCTTATGTGCCATCAAGTCATCTCCGACTCATGTACAACTGCAGTGCAGTAAATTACTTAGTGTGGCTTTTCTACCCATAAGTCTTTGTAAACTCCAAGGTGGGATTTGCCATGAGCAACTGAGGAGCTCCTGATTGCTAAAGTTGTCCACCAGGGGTATTTCTGTTGGGAGTGGCACAAAACAACGTTCTGGAAGATTCCCACTCTCAGGTTCTTAGAGTTCTGATGCTATGATTGGCTAGTTTGCCACTCTGCCGGGCTCAAAAGGAGGCCTCCTAGAGGCAGAACTCTCTCTGACTGCTGGTTGAGGAAGATGTGCTGCTGAAAGAGATACATGCTCCTGAAAGAGACACATGCTGCTGAGAAAGAGACACAAGGGACATGTGTTGTTGAGTGAGACACTGAGGGACATGCACTGCTGGGAGAGAGACTGTGAGAGACTGTTGGCTGACGGATGGTGGGCTGGAAGAGAGACTAAGTGTTTTTCCTGACCTTGAATTGTAGCCTGGTGCTTCCCTAATAAATCCCGTAACCTGTGGGGAAAAAAAAAAAAAAAAGTCTCCCTTCTCTGTTATAATCCTGGTTGGTTCATTCAAGCAACTGTTCTCTGCCACCCCAGAGACACCATGAACTTTATTTAGGCATACCCACAGGGCCTTGAGTGTGTTCATACTTCTTCACCTAGAATTTGAGGAACTCCTAAGAACTAAAGTCAATCTGCCCTGCCAACTGAACCCTTTCCATGAAGCAAGAGCTCTGGAGAAATTCAACTTCCATACTTCCCCTACCACAATAAGCCATTTTCTCCTGGATAGCTTTAATTTCATGCACAGAGAGAGATTTGGCATGGGCAAAGAGAATGCACTACCATGTCATTCAGTCACGTCTGCAATTTCTCAGCTTCTCCCCAGTGCTGTGTTGTTGTTGTTGTTGTTATGTGCCGTCGAGTCGGCCCCGGCTCATAACGACCCCTCCTTGGGTTTCCGAGGCAGTATCACTACGGAAGTAGGATTGCCCAACCTTCCTTCCGAGGAGTGGCTGGTGGGTTTGAAC
>NW_006921747.1:1911125-1933273 GCF_000298275.1 Orycteropus afer afer | reverse complement strand
CCAACCTTCCTTCCGAGGAGTGGCTGGTGGGTTTGAACCGCCAGCCGTCTGGTTAGCAGGCAAGTGTCTTAGCCACTATGCTACCAGAGCTCAGTGCTGTAGAGATGATTAATTCCTCAGGACGGAAGCCAAGAAAATCATGAAAATAGCAAAAATATTTCGACTGCAGTTGTAGAGCACATAAACTTGTCACTGGAGTGATGAGAAAACTTCTGGGTTGCCTCTCATTAGCAGCAAAAATATTTATATACGTGGTTTTGTGCGTGTTTTTATTATTGCAATGCTGAGGGGTTTGGGTGGGGTTCTGGGCTTCCATAAGCAAAGCATTGGCAAGAAATTCAGGGAAAATATTTCATGCCCCTGTTGGGCTTCTCAGCTGAGGGATGCTGAGCCCTTTGCCAACAGTATTGATTGGTTAACATATATTGAGTGCTCCCTGGTGTGGAGCATTGTAGGGTACTTTACAGTGTGTGACTTGTTGACCTGTAGACAGTGTTGTTGAAGCTGTTTCAAGAAGCAGGCATATGAGAGAAAAATAGAGTATATTCTTAAAATAATGAAGACAGCTTATATTGATTGACGTCTTGTTTTGTGCCAGACCTTCTACTAAATGGTTTCCATGTATTACGTTTTTTAACCATTGAGGTAGGTGCTATTATTATTCTTGTGTTGAAGTAATTGAGGCTTAGAGAAATTAAGTACTTAAATAAAACAGTTGCCATCAAGTTGATTCTGACTCTTGGCAACCCCTTGAATGCCAGAGCAGCACTGTGCTCACAGGGGTTTCAATGGTTGACTTGTTGGAAACAGATCATCATCAGGCTTTTCTTTGGGGCCCCTCTGGGTACACTCAAATCTCCAACTTTCATCTGTTAACAACTGAGCACATTAACCCTTTATACCACCCAAGGACTTACCAGTACCTAACAGGAGGAAGAGAGAAAGCTAAGACCCTGCCTGGGCATTCTGAATCCCAAGATTAAGCAGCAACTATCAAGCCCGATCTGTCCAGGAGGAAGTACAGCCAAGATGCTCCTTGGAAGAGAGAATGGCCAGACTTCATCTCACCTTCTTTGGTCATGTGTCAGAGGGGACCATTCCCTGGAGAAGAATGTCATGCTTGGTAAGGTGGAGGGTCAATGAAAGAGGGGAAGGCCTTCGATGAGATGGATTGACACAGTGGCTGCGACAATGGGCTCAAGTATGGCAAGGATCATGGAGCTGACGTGGGATTGAGTGGTGTTTCATTCTGCTGTGCATGGGGCCGCTATGAGTTGGAAATGACTCTACAGCACCTAACAACAACATCAAGCCCTATTGCCTCCTAATAACAAAGAACATCAAAGCTTAAAAGTGGCTTTACTGGTACTTTGGGAATTTCTTGGTGGTCCAAAAAGGAGCTCTGGTGGCTCAGTGGATAAGGCATTTGGGTGCTAACCAGAAGGTCAGTGGTTCAATTCGACCAGATGCTCCATGGGAAGAAGGTGAGGCAATCTGCATCCATAAAGATTTACAGCCTTAGAAATCCTTTGGGGGTTGCTATGAGTCAGAATCAATGCAATCAGTGCGTTTGGTGGTCTAAATGGTTAATATACCCGTCTGTTAACTGAAAAGTTGACGTTTGAATTCACCTAGAGGTGCCTCAGAAGAAAGGCCTAGTGATCTATTTCCATGAAGTCAGCCATTGAAAACCCTATGGAGCATAGTTCTGCTCTGACGTACATGAGATCCCCCTGAGTCAGACTCAACTCAGTGCCTACTGCTTTACTGGTATTTTGATTTGTGACTTTCAAACTATATTTTCAGGAATCGGTGAGATTTTCTTGGAAGACAATGTAATGATCAGGCTCCTACCCCTTCCTCATCCTGAGCATTTTAGCATTTGAGTTCTACATACAGTATTGGTACTTCCTGTGGGATCTCCTATAGAAATTATTCTGAGTAGAGTGGAAAAGGAACAAGTTTTAAAATATATATATTTGTTAATAGTTTGTCTTCTTTATTTTAGAATAGGGACATGCAAAGAACTAGATAGTAAATTTTTTAGGCTTTATGGGCCACACATGATCCCTGTTACATATTGTTCTTTGCTTTTTGTTTTGTGTTTTATAAACCTTTGGAAAAGTAAAAACTATTCTTAGCTCACAGGTTATATAAAAACAGGACACAGATTGGATTTTGACTGAGGACTATAATTTGCTAAGCCTTGCTTTAGAAGATAAATTCCAGAGTTCAGAGAAGGAAGCGATTTGCCTAAGGCCACACAGCCAGAACCAGAACTCAGATCATCTAGCGGGGTATGTTTGATATGAACAGTTCCATGTTTACTTTGTATTATGGCATGCCAGTCAGACTCAGTGCTAAGTACCAGGGAAATACACATATGTATCCCTATGTCCTCTAGCAGTTGAGAATCTATGAAGAGACAAGACTCAAACATGTCAGTTGGCCAGCAATACAGAGCTCGCTCCAAAGTAGTACTTAATTGCCAAGAAAGTGGTAGACATTTTAAATGCCATATTCCAAGGAAGCAAGGACCACTGTAGGCAGAGTGATTTTGACACTCTTAACCAAGGGTGGGGGCACATCACATGACTTTCTGGACACAATGATCTGTTGTTCTCCATCTTTCCTGCCTTTTGAGAAATGGTTTTGAATCTACCATGAGGCTAATGGAGGAAGGATTTAGCAGCATAGTACCCTATGCTTTGGACTAACACCCAAATCTTCTAAACTCCTTTTTCCAAATGTTCTAGGGACTTTGAGAGCTGCCTCTATTGATTACATGAACATCTCCCCCAAGGCCCTACCTAAAGTTCCCCTACTGGTAATTCTTCTGCTTAGACATTGAAGTCCTTAGTTTAATGTGCTGATCTGTCATGTGGGACATTGGACAGTGTCAAGTGATAGGACTATGAGTATTCTTATTTGTGTAAAAATGTTAATCAGACTAATGTCATCATCCAGCTAGGCTCTAAGGGAAAGTGTAGTTAAGTTTGATTTTAGAGAAAGAGCAATTAAGAAGGCTGGAGTGTAGAATGCCATGGGGAGAGAAGGTTTCCCTGTGAGTATCTTGAGGAACCCATTTAGAAACAGGAAGTCCTGTCATTGGGAATGTTCCAGCATGGACCGGTTGAATATCCAATGGGCAATTGAATGCAATGATCCTGAAGATTCTATCCAATGCTAATATTTAATGACTGTGATGGGAGAGAAGGAAGTGATAGAGAATCCTAGAAAATAAGCTTCTTAATTCATATGCATGCATAACAGAGATAGCTGGCTATTCACCAAAATAATACATGTCTCCTCTTCCACAGCATGGGGTTGTTACTGGTGTGTGGCTTCACAAACGAAAACTACATTTCCCAGAACCTCTTGCATTCAGTTGTGACCATGTGACTAGTATGGAACAAATATGTGCCACTTACATGCCTGACCAGGAACTCTGGTGGCATAGTACCTGAGGCATTTGACTAGTAACCAGAAGGCAGTTCAAACCCACGAGCCATTTCTTGGAAGGAAGATTGGGCAATCAACTTCCATAGTGATACCACCTCAGAAACCCAAGGAGTGTTTGCTATGAGTCAGGACCAACTCCACGGCAGTGAGTTTGGTATTTTGGGACATGCCTGGCCCATAAAATTGCCAGACCCATGCTTCTCTATGTTGTTTTCATTTTCCAGCTGCCTAGATAGAGACAACTTCTATCATGACCTTAAGCACCATATAATAAGGATGGCAGAGCTCCATTTGCTTGGGTCCTCAACACCTAGTATTGTGTTATTTCATTTTGTAGCCACTAGCAACATGTGGTTATTTAAAATAATAAAAATTTAAAATTAAAACTTCCAGTTCTTCAATCACATTAACCACATTTCAAGTGCTTGATAGCTATATGTGGCTGTTGTTGTTGTTGTTAGGTGCCATTGAGTCTTTTCCAACTCATAACGACCTTACATACAACCGAATGAAACACTGCCCAGTCCTGTGCCAGCCTCATGATCCTTGCTATACCTGAGCCCATTGTTGCAGCTGTGGTTTCAGTCCACCTTGTTGAGAGCTTTCCCTTTTTTTGTTTACCCTCCACTTTACCAACACTATGTCCTTCTCCAGAGAATGGTCCCTTCTGACAACATGACCTCAGTAGGTGAGACGGAGTCTGGCCATTCTTGCTTTCAAGGACAATTCGGCTGCACGTCTTCCAGGACAGATTTGTTAGTTCTTCTGCCTGTCTATGGCACTTTCAATATTCTTCACCAACACCACAACTCAAAAGCATCAACTCTTCTTCAGTCTTCTTTATTCGTTGTGCAGCTTTCATATGCACATGAGGCTATTGAAAATACCATGGCTTGGATTAGGTGCACTTTAGTCTTTAAAGAGACATCTTTGCTCTGCAGCACTTTATAGAGGTCTTTTGCAGCAGATTTGCCAAGTGCAATACGTCATCTGATGACTGCTGCTTCTGTCAGTGTTGATTGTGGAACCAAGTAATATGAAATCTTTGACAACTTTAGTCATTTCTCCATTTATCATGAGGCTGCTTATTGGTCTAGATGTGAGGATTTTATTTAAGTTTTAATTTTATTTAATAGCTTTGCTCTGTTGTATTTGACTTGTTATATATTTGACACAACTTGTTTTAATAGTAGGAGTCCTAGTAACACAGTGATTAAGCACTTAACAGCTAACTGAAAGTTTGGAAGCTCAAACCCATAAGCCACTCTGTAGGGGAAAGATGAGGCAATCTGCTTGCTTAAATATTTACAGTCTTGAAAATCTTATGGGGCAGTTCTGTACAGTGTTGCTATAAGTCACAATTGACTTGATGGCCATGGGTTTGGTTTGGTTTTTTGTGGAGGTAGCATGAGGTAAGGTTTGTTTTACTGGTTAGCCTATTCTTGCTAATGTCCATGGCAAGGAAAAGACAGATAAGGAGGGTTTAATGAACCATACAAGGAAAACATCTATTGAGTGCTTACTATGTGTCAGACATTGTTCTAGGGGCTGGAAATACCTCAATAAATACAGTAGACAAAATGCCCTGCTCTCCATGAGCTCAGGTGAGTTGACATTGTGAGTTGGCTATAAGATTTCTCAAAGAAAAAATTCAGGCTTTTGTTGTTATCTGTAGCAGCAATATCCATTCTCTTTTATCAGTTTCCCAAACCTCAGATATTTTCCAAACAACAGGCCACCAAGCCAGAGGCCTAACTCTAGAGATTCAGAAGGTAGGATGAGAGAGTGACCTACTAGAACACAATGCTGTCTGGGAGGGTGTGCACTGCACTGGCCAGCCATGGCCATTGCCATGGCCACTACTTTTCCAAAGCCCTTGTCCTTGGGGCTTCCTGAAAGTGTACGTGAATGGAATAATCTGATTATATCTGCTGGAAGCTAGTCCCCTTGACCAAGACCATGAAGGCAAAAGAAGAATGAGAATGGCTTGCAAAGCAAATTAATGACCCAAGTAATGTTGAATGTCCTTACACACCCTCTCATCTTCCTACACTGTGTGGACTTCACACATAGCATCCTTCACCTCATTGTTTATCTGCCTTTCCCATTAAGCTCTACATCTTGAGGAGGAAGAGATTATGTCTGTCAGGTTTACCATGGTATTCCCAGGGTCTGGCACGTGGTATGATACAATAAATATTTGTTACTACCATTGATATTACCAGTTGTGCAGTAAATATCGTCTGCGTTTTCATAATCTGGTGTAGTGATTTCTGATGTGCACTTCATGAACCACAGACTCCGTGGCAAGTAAATAGGGGTTACATCTGACAAGGGTGTGGGGGCAAGTGTGCTTGAGTAGTGCTTCTTTAAATTAGCATGCTTTGTTGCTGTAGGACTTCTCAGGGCCATTATTAAGATAATAGGGCTTTAGGGAGAGTCAGGGAGTGATGGTAGCCTAGTGCCTAAGGCACTTGACTGCCAACCAGAAGGCTGGTGGTTCAAACCCAGCAGCCACTCCTCAGAAGGAAGGTTGGGCAATGTACTTCATAGTGATACTGCCTCAGAAACCCAAGGAGGGGTCGCTATGAGTCGGTTCCAAGTCGATGGCACATAACAACAACAACAGGGAGAGTCAGAATCATCTGGTGACTTGATGAACAGCAGTTTGAGAACCACTATGGAGGTATGTTTTTTACTTTCTGGGAAAAGATTGGGTTTTTAATTATTTCCCGGAAGTATTTGACTAAAGCTTGTCTCAAACGTAATATTCTGTCTAACTTTAGGAAATGCCAACCTAGTTCATGCTAAAATGTCAATGAATCCAAATTTTAAAGGAGAATGTCTGGACAAGAACTCTATTTGAAACACAGAAAATATGTTGGTACTGGTAGACTTTAGACATCATTTCAAAATGATTATGACAAAATTTTTGAGTGGAGTATTTAAAAAAAAATCTCTCTTTATAAAAGCTACAAAATGGAACCAATCACAGCCTGTATTTCCGGGAAAGGAATGTTTATACCTCAAATCATTGACATTACTCTTTAAAGCAATGCTGCTGCTTTTTATACACAGCTGGCCTAGTTTAAACACACATTGCTGGACGCTGACAACATGCAGCTTTTTGCCTCTTGGAATCTCCTATGATTTGAAATGAGTTATTCATGAGACTGCTGAATTCCAACTGTTTGAAAGAACAGATGTGGACCTACAGGAATAATCAGCTCTTGCTGATATTGCTCCAAAAGGCTAAATATATATGTTGTTGTTGTTGTTATATGCCGTCGAGTGGGACCCAACTCATAGCGACCCCTCCTTGGGTTTCCGAGGCAGTGTCACTATGGAAGTAGATTGCCCCATCTTCGTTCCGAGGAGTGGCTGGGTGGGTTTGAACCGCCAGCCTTCTGGTTAGCAGTCAAGTGCCTTAGGCACTACGCTACCAGAGCTCCTTTAATGAAGTCCCTTGTTGATGCAAATGATTAAATGCACTCGGCTGCTAATCATAAGGTTGCGGATTTGAGTCTACCTAGATACTGCCTCGGAAACCCAAGGAGGGGTCACTATGAGTTGGGTCCCACTCGACGGCACATAACACCACCACCAGAAACACCTAGGTAGACTCAACTCTGCAACCTTATGGTTAGCAGCCGAATGCATTTAATCATTTGCATCACACAGGGACTTCATTCAACATTGAACTTAATACTAACTTATCTCCTAAACAGAGCACTGGTGACACAGTGGTTAAGGCATTTGGCTGCTAACTGAAAGGTTGGCAGATCTAACTCTCCAGCCACTGTGGGGGAAAGATGAGGCAATCTGCTTCTGTAAAGATTTACAGCTTTGGAAATCCTATGGGCAGTTCTGCTCTGTCCTATAGGGTCTCTGTGAATTGGAATCACCTCACGGTTTGATACCCTAAACATTGTAGATGATACAGAAACTCTACAAGATATGTAAATTCCATGAGAGCAATAAATAAGTTAAATTGGGAAGATAAGAGATACTAATGGAATAATTGGAGCAGAGGGTTTTTAACTTAGTTCCATAGCAACTTGCAAAACACAAGAAAACTAAAAATGCAGATCCTTAGAGCTCATCCTAAAAACAAAACAAAAACAAAAAACATTGTCATCGAGTCAGTTCCTATTCATGGTGATCCCTGGGTGTCAGAGTAGAACTGAGCTTCACAGGGTTTTCTATGGCTGTGATTTTTCAGAAGTAATTTGCCAACCTTTTCCTTCTCCTGAGGTGACTCTGGGAGCTCTGGTAGCGTAGTGCCTAAGGCACTTGACTGCTAACCAGAAGCCTGGTGGTTCAAACCCACCAGCCACTCCTCGGAAGGAAGATGGGACAATCTACTTCCGTAGTGATACTGCCTCGGAAACCCAAGGAGGGGTCACTATGAGTCGGGGCTGACTCGACGGCACATAACAACAACAACGTAACTCTGGGTGGATTCAAACTCCCAGTCTTTCAGTTAGTTTTTTTTGTGCAAGCCAGAGACTTCCAGGGCCATTTGTAGACCTCTAAATCAGATCTCAAGTGGGCAGCACCTGAAAACAAGCTGTCTATTTGATTCTGATGACCAGGCAGAACTGGAACCCAATGAAATAAAAGTACAATTCTTATAGTACTATACTATGGTGCTACTCTTAATGGTGCTATATATACTCCATTGCCATAGCTCTTCTTAGTTCTTATGACGTATTGACATATTCTGCATATATAGTCGGGAGCTCTGGCGGCGTAGTACCTAATGTCTAAGGCACTTGACTGTTAACCAGAAGGCTGGTGGTTCAAATCCACCAGCCACTCCTTGGAAGAAAGATTGGACAATCCAATTCTGTAGTGAGACTGCCTTGGAAACCCAAGGAAGGGTCACTCTGAGTCTGATCTGAGTCGACAGCACTGAGTTTGGTTTGGTTTTTGAATATATAGTCAACAATACAGAGTTTGCACAGTCCAATCTTGGGAGCTCTGGTGGCATAGTGCCTAAGGCACTTGACTGCTAACCATAAGGTTGGTGGTTCAAACCCCCAGCCACTCATCAGAAGGAAGGTTGGGCAATCTACTTCTGTAGTGATACAACCTCAGAAACCCAAGGAGGGGTCACTATGTGTCAGATCCAAATCAATGGCAGTGAGGTTTTTTTTTGTTTGTTTGTTTGTTTTTAAATCTTGTACCTTATTAGTAGACAGGACTGAAAGGTGACAAAGTTGAGCAGGGACCTTGCTAGCCTTTAGCTTAGGTGCCGAATGCCTTAACCACTGTTCCATCAAAGTTCTTTTTTGTATATATTAATCATAATGATTTCAAAAACATTGAGCTTGATTGCTTTGGGGCCACAGTGCCCCCTACACCCCCAGTCCCAAATACCTCCTGCCTTCACCAGTTCTTCCTCCCATCCTTTGTACCCAGTGAGAAAAAGCCACAGCAATGTGTCTCAGCTTTCAGAATAAGAAATTGAGACAGAAGACATCAAGCCCTGGATCAGGTGACCTATAACAGTAGCCCTCGGAATCACAGTTCTTCCATCCCTGCTACAATTCTCTGTAATCCTGTTGCAGTGCCCCAGAGGAAAAGCTGCTGGTTTTAAAGAACTTGGGCTCTGTTAAGGTTGAGTTAAGGCCTGGGGCAGAGACACTGGGGAGTTCTAATCTCAACTTTGCTCCATATTGTGTGACAGCCTCAGGCAGGTCATTTAACCTCCACAATTCCTCATATTTTCTGACTCGCTGAAAGGATTGTAATGACCTCCCTCTGGAGCTAGTGGTAAGGAATGTGTAATGACAGACTAGGAGATGTTTACAAATTCCTTTGCAGGGTGTTCACATGGCTGCTCAAACTCTCACATTTTCTTGCTGCTTTGTCTTTGTGTCCACATCTAAAAGTGTGGTCCCCAAATGCTGGTCCTAACAACACTCTCAACAAACTTCCTCACGGCTTCAATGGGGATTGACCTACCTACCCTTAGATGCTCATCTGAGTAAGGAGTATACTGCTCCCTTGCAGTTAAACATCTCATCTATGGAGATATTTTTGTCCTCATCTTTAAGGAGAAGAAGTAAATTCACCTCTAAGAGAGTGACCTAATATTCCTTGGCATCTCTTGTTTCAGAATTTTCTGAACTAAGCACAAATAATGTTAAGAAGGTTGCTTCCATTCCCTTCCCCTTACCTGTGTGTATAAGTGTATGCAGTGTCATTGTGTTCATATGCACTCTCCCTGTGTTTGTCCCACACTATCTTTGATGCAGATTTTAGTACTTCTTTGCATTTGTCAGGAAAATTCTAGACATTAGAAAGCATTAGTTCAAAAATTCTAACCTCCCACCACAAAGACCTTAAATCTCATCTGATATGTCTTCCCTCTAAGTTATTTCTTTCCCTCCGAATAACTGCAGGGCTACTTCTCTGCTTTTCTCTCCTAGTGCACCCAGAATTTTATTTTGGGTTTCCTCCCTACATCATTTTACCTATTTAATTTTAGTGACCTCCTCCCCTAATTATACAGAGCAGTTCACTCCTCCCAGCTTCTGTTTCAAAGGGCTCTTTTTGTCTGCATCCTTTTCTCAGAAGGCAATGAGAGATAATTATTTTTTCTTTTGTTTATATAAAGTAGGTTTTATATAATAAATGTGATCATTTTTCCGGGTTCAGGATTTTTGGAGATATACTTCAAAATATTTTTGTATGAATTATCACTTCCTTTCTTTGGAACAAGTAGATTGTGGTAGGCAAAATCTATCATGTCCTCTAAGATCTCTACTACCTAATGTACACATCTTGTATAATTTCCTCCCTTTGAGTGTGGGAGAAATTTGGGAATATGATATCTCTGCTATAATTATAGTATGTTGATTGCATAAGGGATATTGTATATGTAATTAAGGTTGTTAATCGGTCGATTCTGAGGTCATCAAAGGGAAATTATCTGGGTAGGCCAGATATAAACATAAGAGCTCTATAAATCTGGTTCTTGAGGTCAAAGATAGAAAGTCCGGAACTGGAAGCACAGTGGGCATAGGGAGAGGACTACATGATAAAGT
Organism: Orycteropus afer afer; assembly: GCF_000298275.1. NCBI lineage: Eukaryota > Metazoa > Chordata > Mammalia > Tubulidentata > Orycteropodidae > Orycteropus > Orycteropus afer. Next base: position 1,922,756 of record NW_006921747.1, on the reverse strand, counting down.
ACTGTGGGTGGCTTCTAATCCTAAGGGCGACCTCTAGCCATCAACAGCAAGGGAACAAGTGCCTCAGTCCTATAATTATACAGAACTGAATTCTGCCAAAAATATGAGCTTGAAAGTGGAACCCAACCTCCAGAAAAGGATGCAGCCTAGCTGAACCCTTAAGTTCAACCTTGTAAGACCTGAAACCATGACTGTATTTCTGACATCCAGAAATATGAGATAATGAGTGGGTATTGATTTAAGCTGCTAAATCTATAATTTGGAAATAGAAATTTAATACATGCATTTTATTCTGAGCTAGTTTTCACTCTCTGTTAGTATATTCTTGTTTTTATGAAACAATGGTGCTAGCAGAGCACAGGTATTTTTTTTTTTTTTTTTCTGTTTCTAATAAAATGTTCTTACTTTGACAAAATTAAAAAAAAAAAAAAATTGCCAAACCCATGCTAGTGCTCACATGCCTTTTAAGATATGCTTTAAAATTTTTGTAAACATTGAAATTGCCAAGTTTGGAAATCATAAATTGAAAATAACCTCTCTCATCTTCAAACATCTAAATTTTAGCCCTCTCCAAAGCACACTTCAAATCAGCTTCACCACAAGGGTTTGTTAGTGTCTGCTATCCCTGAGAAATCTCCTTCCTCTTAACAGGCAGCCCCTAAACCCTGAACCTATTAGTAGTAACTTCATTTTTTTGTCACAGTGGTTTTGTATTCTACATTGCTTAATGTCCCCACTCTCTGCCATGCCTTCCCAGCTGTAGACTTTGAAGCAGGACCACAATTTCCAGCTTTTCTATCTCCTTCTCCGTCCTGAGCCTAGCCAAGCGCCTTATGCACTGTTGGCTCCCAGATACTTTTGGATTAATTGGCTTTATAAGCCAGGGACCTAAACTCCCTACTAAATAGAACCAATAATCACTATTTAGATTTAAGATTCTCCATCCGCTCCTGTGTTTAGAAATTATTTGTTATACTTGGTCTCACCTTTGCCTAAAGAGAAGAAAAGAAGAAAAAAAAAAAAAAAAACCTCTGGGTGTAAATCCCTCTTGCAGGGAGAGGGAGAAATAATTTTAGAAGCAGCTGGTCAGTAGCACTCAAGATTGAAAGGCTTTAATGTGTTCAGACCGTAGTTGACTTGTTACAAATTCTGTGTAATGCAAGAAATAACCTGAGAGCTCGAGAACCTGGAGATGGCAGAGAAGAGGATTGTCGGTGGTGCTGTCCTTCTTGGAGGTATCGTGGTATAATTCCTCGGCTGTGAGCAGAGATACGCTTCACTTGGTTCTCATTAACTGCAGGAAAGGTCCGGCATCCCCAAGATCTCATCCTCTGCCAGCCTCTTCCCTACTGCTGGCCCCGTGCAAGTTTGTGATCTGCTTTCACACCTGCTGGCACCTCCCTGCACCCTTGGTCTTTCTCACCTCCAAATTTGGTGCCTATGATTACCTGTTCTAGAGAGCTTTCCTATAGCTTTTCCCCTAATCCTATTCATCCAATGATTTCTACATTTATCTATCAAGACTCCACTCAAATATCCCTTCCACAAAGCCTTCCTTGACCTCCTCCTGCAGTAAACTTTTTGCAAACATTTATTACTTTTCTGTGCTAAGCACTTTATACAAGTTATCTCACCCAATGCTCACAACATCCCAATGAACTGGATGTTTTCACTATTTTTACAGAGGATGAAGCCAAGGCTTAAGAAGGTTAAGTTACCCGTCCACGTATTTATAGCTACAAAGCCAGGATTTAAGCCTAGGGCAATTTTAATCTAAAACCCATGCTTAAAATACCAAGGTGCTTCTTCTCTCTCTCTCTTTTTTTAATTTAAAATTAATTTATTGTGTAAAATTTGAATTACTATTTCATACACAATAAGAGAGAAAATAATAATACCATTGGAAAAACTTTATATATATATGTATATATATAAAACCAGAGGCATCTGGATAAATAATGGGAGTGATGTGAATACCCTCATTATTCACTGTGTTAATTTATGTAAAAGTATATTGGAGCAAAAGAGTCATAGACTTAAAATGTTAGCTATATTAATGAAGCATTAACGTCACCCAGGGCATTTAAGAAGAGTTTCAGGATGTGACATTATGGTGAAGGCAAACTGACTTAAGCCCAATGCCACTCAATCTCATGGGGATATTTTTTTCTTCTTAATGAGCAGAACACAGGTCCCAAGGAGGAGCAGAATGATATAATACAGTAGTTCTCACCTCTATCAGAGCCAATGCCTAACTTTATGAACAATTTTTTGTTTAAAAATATGTTATTATTCTGAAATGAGATGCTTAGAGAATGCCTAACTACTTCATACTTTTTGAAAATAATTTATTTTATTTTTGTTGTTGTTGAGAATATACAGAGCAGAACATACATGAATTCAACTTCTACCTGTACCATTCAGTGACATTGATTCCATTCTTTGAAGTATGCAATTATTCTCACCCCCCTTTTGTGAGTTGTTCTCTCATTAACATAAACCTCTTACCCCCTAAGTTTCCTATCAAATCTTTTGAGTTGCTGTTGTCAATTTGATCCATGGAGATTGATCTTAAAAGAGCATAATGCTCAAGGCAGACATTTTTTCACTAGTGAAGCTCAACTATTGCTTAGTTTTAAGAAGGCATCAGGGAATAATCTTAGATTAAGGTTTTAAGATTGCAGAAAGTCCAGACACCATGAGAGTTTGAAATTCTGCTCTACATTTTTTCTCCTTTTGATCAGTATTATTCTACAAAATCTTTGATCAAAATGTTCAGTGATGGTGCTAGGCACCATCTAGTTCTTCTGGTCTCATGACAAAGGAGGCAGTTGTTCATGGAGGCAATTAGCCACACATTTCATATTCCTCTGCTATTCTTGACTCTCCTCCTTCTTTTCTTGCTCCAGGTGAATAGAGATCAATTTTTATGCTCTGGATGGCTGCATGCAAGATTTTATGATCATAGGCACTACATAACAAACATCAGCACTAAACATGTTATTAGGCCAATTACTTGGAATGTCCTATGAAACCATGATGTTAAACCTCCAAACCAAGAACCAAGTCCCTACAGGTGTTTGGTTGTATGTAAATAGGTTCAGCAGCTTTTTTTTTTTTTTTCCCTAGGAGGGTGTCATTGTAGGTATATCTATCACACAACTTTTGCCAGTATAGCTTTTTGCAGGTATACAACTTATTGACAGTAATTACAATAGTTGACTATGTAATTGTATGCTCAATCAATACTTCAATGCTGATTCCTGGGCCACACTGCACATCATATATGGGCTTTGGGTGAACACACATTCCTTACTGAAACTGTTCAAGTTTATTTGCCTCAGTGGCCTGTAAACCTTAATGAGGTAGGGAGTGCATTCTCTTCATTTCAACATATATCTCCCAAACAACAACAACAAACTGCTTCTGTGTCAAGTCTGATTCACATGACCCCATGTGTGTCAGAGTAGAAATGTGCTCCACAGGGTTTTCAAAGACTGTTTTTTCAGAAGTAGATCACCAAGACTTTCTTCCAAGGGACCTCTGTTGTTGTTATTTGCCATAGAGTCAGGACCCACTCATAGCAACCCCTCCTTGGGTTACCAAGGTGCTATCATTACAGAAGTAGATTGTCCAACCTTCCTTCCATGGAGTGGCTGGTGGGTTTGAAATGCCAGCCTTCTGGTTAGCAGTCAAGCGCCTTAGGCACTACACCACCAGAGCTCCTAAACGACCTCTGGGTACATTCAAACCTCCCACTTTTCAGTTAGCAGCCAAGCACAAAAATCGTTTGCACCATCCAGGGACTTTACACATATCCCTAACACCTTATAAAATGCCGGCCATAGTTTATACACCTTAAGCTTAATAAGTGCAGATTTTTTTTAAATGAGCAAGAGGAAATAGACATTGAAGGGAAAAAAATATAGTCTGCTCAGAATTAAGCTTTCTAAGTTGAGGCCTCTATTGAGCTTTTGTTTCATCAAAAGGGAAAGGAAAATTGCAAGAATCTTCACACAGAGGAGGAGAAATAAAGAAGAGAGGAGAATAAGTCTGTTTCTCTCACAAGCATATGGTTTTTATTGTATCATCGATGTTTAATTCTGTTTATTTAATAAATATTGGATAATGTCTCCTTCATGCCATTTTAGTGAAGTCAGAGAGATGGTGTTAAGACATTTTGCTCCCAAAGCTCATTTTCTCAAACTTATTACCATACATAATACACATGGAGAAGACAGATCTTTGTATTGAGGCAGAGGGTGATGGAATTTAGTATTTAGTTTGGGGAATATAAAAGTTCACCTCAGGGCTGATATGCAGGGAAGGAAGAGCTTTACAAAGTCCTGTTTACAAGCTCACATGAGCATTACCTTTGAATATGTAATTTGAGATTATAAAATCATGCCACAACCTAATAAAAGTTCATCACTGCCCCCTTAACTTCTTTGTTCTTTTATCTAGAAGTATAGATGTTTCAGGAGCTCTGGTAGCAGAGTGCCTAAGGCACTTGACTACTAACCAGAAGGCTAGTGTTTCAAACCCACCGGCCAGTCCTCGGAAGGAAGACGGGGCAATCTACTTCTGTAGTGATACTGCCTCGGAAACCGAAGGAGAGGTCGCTATGAGTCGGGTCCGACTCCATGGCACATAACAACAAAAGTAGATGTTTCTAGATGACTTAAACATTTTACAAGAGATAGGAAAATATCTAGCAAAAACAAAATGATACAGCCCCCTAACACTGTCAGGACTTGCAAGTACAGGATTTACAATAAAGGTAGCTCTGAAATTTTCATTTCACCTTGTCATCATCCTGCACAGGTATCCATACTTGTTTTGGTTTGTTTGCCACCAGCTTTTGTTACCTGCTACCAGCTTCCTTTTTTTGCTCCCCTTCTTCTCTATGACCATGTTCTCTCTACTTCCTCCAAGGATCTCTTTATCTTCATTCTCTCCTTCCTTCTCAAGTCCAAGACTTCTTTGTCTAGGAAAGAAGGACAGCATGGAGATTGAGAGCACTGGAATCAGATTTACTACCTGGCCAGTGGTGATTTAGAGTGAACCACTGAGCTTCTCGGATCCTTAGGTTCAACCTCTTTAAAAAAGGGATAATGACCCCTACATTCTGATTCTCTCCAGTCTTTCCTGTTGTGCAGTTTCTCTCCATTGAATGAATAATAAAATATTTATAAATGTTAAAAAGCTAACAAGAAAGCATTCACAAAAATACTGTGCTGGCCTCTAGTAAACAAACCAGCCTATTTCCTCACCCTCATAAGACTTCCACCCGGTAGGAGATAGCTGTTGTGATATTCAAATGAGACAATGTCTGCAACACACTCACTTGTCACTAGGTATGGCACAGAGTATAGACTCAATACAAGTTAGCTTTTGCTTTGTAATTGTATTATCATATCTTTAAGTCTATCCATTCTGTGCATCTCTTGTTTCCATCAGTTTGTCATTCTCTTGCTCCTTCCTTTGGTGTCTCCTTTTCTTCAGCACCTACTATGCACCAAAATCCTGCCCTCCTGCAGCTTATATTCTATGTGCAGTGAGAAGATATACACTAAAAAGTAAACATAAGAAATGCCTACACACATTCATAGGGTTCCCTATTTAGAAGGAGATGAAATTCACATAATGTAAAATTAACCATTTTAAAGTGAGCAGTTCAGTAATATTCCTTACACTGATCATTCCAAAATAAAATCCCATATCCATTACACTATTAATTCCTACTCACTCCACCCTCAGACCCAGGCAATCATCAATCTGCTTTCTGTTTCTATGCATTTACCTATTCTGGATGTTTCATACAAATGGAATCCTACAATATGTGACCTTTTTTGTCTAGCTTCTTTCATTTAGCATAATATTTGTGAGATTCAGTCACATTCTAGCATGCATCAATACTTCATTTCCTTTTATAGCTGAATAAATTTGTTGTTTGGTGCTATTTAGTTGGTTCTTTATATACAACAGAAGAAGACACCACCCAGTCCTGCACCCAGTCCTGACAATCATTGCTATGCTTGAGCCCATTGTTGTAGCCACTGTGTCAGGCCATCTTGCTGCTCTCCAGGGACTGGTCCCTCCTGATAATTTGACCAAAGGAGGAGAGATGAAGTCCGGCCATCCTCACTTTTAAGGAGCATTCTGTTTTTGCCTCTTTCCAGACAGATTTGTTCATTCTTCTGGCAGTCCATGGTATATTCAATATTCTTTGCCAACACTATAATTCAAACTGACACACAAGTGGTGGTGAGTAAACTTACGGATTCTTTTTCCTTTAAAAAGAGACAAATTTTCTTAGACTCTGACTATATATCCTTATGACATCTTTTTATTTTCTCTTTTCTTTGTCTGGCTACATAGCAAGGGAATAAAAGCTTATTCTTTGTCTCCATGACCTTAATACCCATTCATTTGCCTCTTAAATCCTTACAACTCCCCTTCTTCCTTCTTTCTCATTTGAAATAGTTCTCTTGAGGGTCATCAATGACCTTATTTCCAAATCCTATTGACTCAGTTCACTTTTCCTTTTCCTTGACATTTCTGTGGTGTTTTATACTGTGATGGTCAAATTCTTCTGTTATAAAATCATTATGATCATTTTCCTCTTTGTTCTCCTTATTTTTCTTAAAGATAACAAGTTATTCTGCTATCCCAAGCTTCATACCATGGTAGAAACTTTGAACCTCTCATTGTTTTATTTGCTCACTCTCAGCCAGGCCTTGTTGAGGCCACATTTGCAATGTTTTCCCATAGTAGCCCTTCCCTTCTAATCCATTCCCTCTTACATTCTAGAGACAGATTAGCTGTGTTTGAATTTCTATGTGATCTCGTAATTGTTTTGTGATCTTCAACAAGCTACTAACTTGTCTGAACTTCAGTTTCTTGATCTGTAATGGGAATAATAATAATTGTTTCTATCTCAAAGAGTTACTGTAAAGATTAAACAAAATAATGAATCAATAGACCTTCTACCAATTCATGAACTAAATAGTCATGTTAGCTATCTTCAGCCCCATATGATTACAATCTCCTGGTTGGTCTTTTCTCACTGGAACAAGACATAGTTAATCTTATTTAAATATTATGCCTTTCTCCCACCTTACCCCATCTAGTACCCTAAACACCATGTACAAATACTAGATCAATCTTACTGCTGCATAGTTGGGAAAGTTTGGGAAGTTATTAGAATGGGAATATGAAAAAAATAAATCTGCATCAAGTCAATTCCAACTCACAGTGAACCTACAGAACTTCCCCATAGAGTTTTCAAGGCTTTAAATCTTTACGGAAGCAGACTGCCTCATCTTTCTTCCACAGAGTGGCTGGTGGCTTCACATTACCAGCCTTTTGGTTCACATCCAAGTACTTTAACCACTCTGCCACCAGAGCTCTTTAATAGGAAATAGGATTTGGAAATTGTAGCTATTGGCATAAATCCTTATTCTACTACTTAATAATATGGTAGCTTTGGTTTGACTTCTTAATGTCTGTTTCAATTGCCTCGTCTTTCTGATAGAGTCATATAGCACCATGAAGATCTGGTATGGGAATTAAAATCATAAAGCCCATAGCATAGTGCCATAATGCTTGGTAAAGCAGAGGGTCAGGGAAAAAGAGGAAGATTCTTTAAGAGATGGATTGACACAATGGCTGCAACAGTAGGCTCAAACATAACAATGATTTTGTGGATGGCATGGGACTGGGCAGTGTTTTATTCTGTTGTACACAAGTCACTGAGTCAGAATTGACTTGATAGCTCCTAACTACAACAACAAAGCATAGTGCTTAGTACAGTGTTTACATTCAGTAAAAGATAGCAGTAATTATCAGTCCACTGTTCAAATATGAGACTCTATTTACCCCAAAGAATAAACTCCTAAAAGCTTTGTTGGACAGTCAGCCTCATGCATAATGTAGGATTCACCCTCTCCTTACAGCTGCCATTGCTGTCTTACTTCCTAGTATCTTCACGTAAGCTGCCTGACTCTTGTACAGACCCTTATTTTTCTCAGCCTCTATCCTATCCTTTTCCTGACTCCTCTTTTCTGGAATCTCAGTCACTTCTCCCATCCCTTTTTCCAAACCCTCCTGTTCTCCCAGGGCCAGATCCACTGTTAATCTTCAGATGAAAACCTGCAAGGGATTTTAAGATTGCAATTGGTTTGTTATTTTTTATTTTACTACTCCAGACATTGCTATGCTAGTCTGTAGCAGGGATTCTTTCACATTGAGTGCATAAACAAATCATATTAACCAATGATTTTATAGTTTTGGGCATTATTTTAAAATAATATTTCTGTATGCTTTATTTTTTTTTATGGCTTTAACTTTGCTATCTGTGCTTTACCTATAAAGCTCGGGGGAGCAGTTACACAATAAAAGCTCTGAGTGGTCATATTCTGGGCTGATTTTCATGAAATTTGCAACTTTTGCACTGTCTGACCCTTAGATTGTACCATTTATTTCTTGGCTCCTGCACAGAACCTTTCTCTCCAAGAAGTTCCAGCTGTTTTGCAAAAATTAGCCCATGAGTCATTTCCTTTCCCATCTTTCTTATGTAAAAGCAGAAAGGCAGCCCCCTTGGGGTAAGTGTAAGTAGAGGGTCAGGTGAAACACCTGGGAGTTAGAAACAGGCTCAAGTTTGTCAAGTTCTGGTTCATAACTATTATCCCCCAAGACACATCGAAAAACTAAGCAGCTATAAGTTCCTTCAGTGGAAAGAACAAAGGGTTTTGGAGCCAGAAAGAACTGGGCTCAGATCCTGGCTCTGGTTTTTAGGTGCTTTTAGACTTTTGGCAAATCAGTTAACCTCTCTCAATCTGTGTTTCTCGATCTATAAAATGGGAACACCACCAGCAGCCTACCATGGTTGTTGGGAGGATTAGAGAGATTACCTATAAAGCCCCTAATACATTCCTTGGCACAGAGTATGATTTAATACTGTCATTCTTCAGACACGTTTGGATGCTTCTCACAGACCACATAGCAGAAGTGACTGATGCTTACACCAAAAAAAAAAAAAACCTTGCCAGTAACTTCTAATCCATACTCAGGCCTGCTGTACAAGCATTTTAAAAAGTTGATTATTTTGCCATTCTTTCTTAGCAGATGGGAAACTTGATAAAATACTTCTGTGAGTTAGGGCTGTTTTTGTTATTTCCTACCTGACAGCCAGAAAGAACAGTTGGAAAATTACCTTTCTTTCTTTGCTTTGAATTTTCAAGAGCTGATCAATTTTTATGTTCCCTAAAGAGGAGAATTCAATAAGCTGGTCTGTAATTTGGCTAGTATTTTATAGTCATGCATAGAATGTTTGCTCCACCTTTGTGTTTTTTGTTTGCCCTTTTAATGTGCCTTAGAGAAACTGAATGTTGGAAAGTTGGACTGAGTAGGGTCAGGGTAGCACTTGCCATGTCTCACCTTTACTGGGTGAGACATACCAATGCTGTGGCCTTTAGTTTCTTCTAACAAAGTGGTTAGAGTGACAGTCAGTTTACCAAATGTATAAAAATTTCTAAGTGTAAAATTAGATCATGTCTGTGTGAAAGTGCTATAAGAATACAAATAGTTGGATCTAGGGGTAAGATGGTGGACTAAGCAGAAACACTGCACAGACCCTCTTTAACAAAGAAAAAGGAAACCAATTAACACAGACACAGAAGATAATCCCGGACCCCTGAGCCTTGAAGGGAAGAATATAGAAGTGGACTAAACCCCAACTAGCAGAAGAATTTGCATGAAAATACAAAAAAAGCAGACAGAAGGAGCTGCGGTCTGGCAGCGATCCTGGCGGCATGGCACAGAGAGCTTTGAGAGTGCCGAGTAGCGGTAGGACTTAACCTAAAAATCACCCTGCTAGCCAGGGACTGCATGGAGGACTGCTCTGGTGGCTGAGGAATAAATGGAGAAGGTGAAGAGAAAGGCGGGCTGAGCTGTGGAATTTTGCCTGTCCAGAAGGCACTGCCATTTTGAATGTTCACAAGCAGCTTGACCATTTTGGATATTTAAATATCCAAATAATTGGACAAAAACCACTATACGAGACAAGGAAGGACATTATATAATGATTAAAGTATTAATTGGATATGAAGATATAACCATAATAAATATCTATGGGCCCAATAAAAGAGCCCCAAAATACATAAATCAGACTTTAAAAGAGTTGAAAAGCAAAATAGATGACTCCACAGTCATAGTGGGAGACTTTAATACACCACTTTCTTTGAAAGATGGAACAACTGGAAAGAAACTCAACAAAGATGAAGAAGAGCTAAACAATACAATCCACCAAGTTGGCCTTATAGATATCTACAGAGCACTTCACCCAACAGCAGCACAATATACATTGTTCTCCAGTGCACATGGAACTTTTTCTATGATAGACCATATGTTAGGCCATAAAGCAAGCCTTTATAAATTTAAAAACATCAAAATACTGCAAAGCATCTTCTCAGATCATAATGCTATCAAATTAGAAATCAACAATAGGATGGAATCCTCCCTAACTCATTTTATGAAGCAAACATAACCTTGATACCAAAACCAGGCAAAGACATCACTCAAAAGGAAGATTACAGACCAATATCCCTCATGAATATAGATGCAAAAATCCTTAACAAAATCCTAGCAAATAGACTGCAACAACATATCAAGAAAATCATTCATCATGACCAAGTGGGGTTCATGTCAGGTATGCAGGGATGGTTCAACAATGGAAAAACAATCAACATCATCCACCACATAAATAAAACAAAGGAGAAGAACCACATGATCATATCAATTGATGCAGAAAAGCCATTTGATAAAATCCAACACCCATTTCTGATCAAAACTCTCAGCAAAATAGGAATAGAAAGGACATTCCTCAACATAATAAAGGGCATTTTTGCAAAACCAACAGCCAACATTATTCTCAATGGAGAAAGACTGAAACCATTCCCTTTGTGAACAGGAACCAGACAAGGATGACCTCTATCACCACTTCTATTCAACACTGTATTGGAGTGCTAGCCAGGGCCAAATGGCAAGAAAGGGAAATCAAAGGCATCCAAATTGGTAAGGAAGAAGTCAAACTATCCCTATTTGCTGGTGATATGATCCTATCCCTAGATACCCCAAGAGACTCAGTCAAAAATCTACTGGAATTAATTGAGAGATTTAGCATCGTGGCAGGATATAAGATCAACATCCAAAAATAAGTTGGATTCCTCTACACCAGCCAAGAGATTGCTGAAAAAGAAATAAGGAAATCAATACAGTTCTCAATAGCTACCAAAAAAATAAAGTACTTGGAAATAAATCTTACCAGGGTCACAGAAGACCTGTACAAAGAAAACTATAAAAAAAACTACTGAAAGAAACCATAAGAGATCTACATAAATGGAAGAACATCAAATGCTGCTGGATAGGAAGCCTGAACATTGTGAAAATGACAGTTCTACCCAAAGCAATCTATACATTCAATGCAATCCCAATCCAGATCTCATCAACATTCTTTAGGGATATGGAAAACCAATCACTAACTTTATATGGAAATGAAAAAGACCTTGGATAAGCAAAGCACTATTGAAAAAGAAGAACAAAGTAGGAGGTCTCACACTGCTGGATCTC
>NW_006921747.1:1907617-1909275 GCF_000298275.1 Orycteropus afer afer | reverse complement strand
CTCTCACACACTGCTGGTGGGACTGTAAAATGGTACAACCATTGTGGAAAACAATATGGCGACTCCTTCAAAAGTTGGAACTAGAAATACCATTTGACCCAGCCATTCCATTACTAGGTGTATATCCTAAAGAAGTGAGAACCATGACAAGAACAGACATTTGCACACCTATGTTGATTGCAGCACTATTTACAATAGCCAAAAGATGGAAACAACCTAGGTGCCCATCAGCTGAGGAATAGATATCCAAATTATGGTACATACACACAATGGGGGGAGCTCTGGTAGCATAGTGGCTAAGGCACTTGACTGCTAACCAGAAGGCTGGCGGTTCAAACCCACCAGTCACTCCCTGGAAGGAAGATGGGGCAATCTACTTCCGTGTGATACTGCCTCGGAAACCCAAGGAGGGGTTGCTATGAGTCGGTTCTGACTCGACGGCACATAACAACAACAACACACAATGGGATACTATGCAACCCTAAATAATAAAGTAGAATCTACAAAACACCACATAACATGGATGAACCTGGAGAACATTATGCTGAATGAAATAAGTCAATCAGAAAATGACAAATATTGTATTGATCCATTATTGTAATAGTCAAGGAAATGCTTATCTATGGAAGGTCATTTTCTTTGTTCGTTACCAGGGGTGGGAGGGGAGGGGAGCGGAGGGAATACTGTTAGATAGATAGAGATAAGTTTTGATTTGGGTGAAGAAAAAGGCAATGTACCAAATGTGAGTGATCTGTATGGTGGCATTGAGGAAGAGAAAGACATAGAGAGCTACGTGGGAAGTACAGACAACAAAGATGAACCCTTTTGCACATATGATACAACGTGCTCAGTGAAGGCAAACACGGGTACATGGGTGGATAGATGATGGGTGGACAGGCTGAAATATTAGGTATCTATATGAAGTGGAGAGTGCACTCAAGAACATGTATAAGGTTGGCAGACAGTGGTCCAATAACTTTATGTGTATGATCTGAATTCCCAGATGTATAATGGGGCTGACTAGGGGCAAGGTTTTAGTCACTGCTTGGCCACTGACAAGAACCCTGAGGGACCGAGTAGTTGAACCTGTGGGCTTGGGACCATAGTCCCAGAGGACATCAAGCTCAATTGGCATAACATACTACACAAATCATTGTTCTACCTTCTACCGTGGCTAGTAGTGACTGAGATCTTAAAAGCTTGCAAGCTGCCATCTAGATGCAACGATGGGTATCTCCTCGTACAGGGCCAAGAAGAATGAAGAAAACCAAAAATTCATGGAAACAATCAATCCTAGCGACTGGTACACCATCCAATCTGCAGCCTATACGACTATGAGACCAGAAGAAATAGATGGTGCTCGGCTACTACTGTCAACCACTTGGAAGAGGATCTTTGCAGGAGATCCTGGATAGACAGGGGGAACAATGTGGAAAAAAACTCAAAATCATTTGGAAAAAAGAAAATAATAATAAGTGGGGAACAGGTTTACTGGCCTGATGGAGCCTGGTGGAACCACTGAGACTATGGCCCCTAGCTGTCCTTCAGGTCTGGAATTGAACACACACCTGTAGCTTCCAGCCAAGCAGTAGACAGGCATACTAGTTGAGCATTTACCTGAGGTAGATACATTCCTTGAAGAGAACAAGCAAGAGAGA
>NW_006921747.1:1891998-1906283 GCF_000298275.1 Orycteropus afer afer | reverse complement strand
GAGAAAGAAGGGCTGCTTATGCACAGGGAGACAGCTCAGGGGGCAGGAGTCCATGGAAGGATGGACACAGGGAAGAGGTAACTATGGGGAGGAAGTGGGAGGGGAGCTGTTGCATGGTGGTAAACTGTGGTCAGTGTCATGAGAGAATTTGGTCTGTAAATCTTCACCCAAATCACAATAAAAAAAAGTGAAGCAAAACTAAAAGAGCTAAACCCCTTTAATAGATGAAGGAAGTGGATGATTTAAAAAAAAAAAAAAAAAGGATACAAGTAATAAAATGGATGTTTTCTACCAATGTTTATAAATTGGAAAATAACATTGTCAGAGAAATAGGAACTAAAGATAGAAAACCTTTTCTGTGGGTATTCTTGTACTTCATGAATTAGCTAATGTGAGCCTCAAACAGTCTTATGGATTGTTTTGCTGGTGGTGGTGGGTAGGTGCCATCAAATCAGTTCTGACTCATAGTGACCCTGTGTACAACAGAACAAAACACTGCCTCTTCCTGTACCATCCTCACCATCATTGCTGTCCTTGAGTCCATTGTGACAGCCTCTGTGTCAATCCATATTTTGAAGGTATTCCTCTTTTTTGCTGACCCTCTCCTTTACCAACCTTGATGTCCTTCTCCAGGGACTGATCACCCTGGTGGGATACATGGATTAAAAAAGTAAGTGAACAAGGAAATAAAATAATTGCACATTGTGATAAATACATATGGTAACTAAAACCAATAGGTTTTAGAGAACAAAGGATCAGAGGAGGGTTTAATATGGGTTGGATGTTCAAAGAAGGTTTCCTGGAAGGGGTGACATTTAAGCTAAGCCTCCATAAGCAGAAAGGAAGAGGTACCCTCCTAGCACATGAGAACTTAGCTGTTAAATAGGGTACATTACTTTACACTAAGGAGCTCTGGTAGCATAGTACCTAAGGCACTTGACTGCTAACCAGAAGACTGATGGTTCAAACCCACCAGCCACTCCTCAGAAGGAAGCTTGGGCAATCTACTTCCATAGTGCTATTGCCTCGGAAACCCAAGGAGGGGTCGCTACAGGTCGTATCTGACTCCAAAGCACATAACAACAACAACTCTTCAGACAAAGAACGCACTGAACACTTCAAACCTAGCAAGGTGGAACAGAGTATCCTTCAGCATGAGGAGGGAGTTCTTTCTCACAATTGAAACCCCAAACTTCTCACAGGAGCTGCCTAATCACATCACTAGCATTTACCTGGTTCTTGAGGCTCCTCAACATATAAAATGAAACTTGTCTCAAGAGGCTGGTACATGCAAAGTGGATTTCTAATAGGTTAGCCTCCTCAAACTGATACTAGAAATTTGGGAAAATGGGGTCTTTTCTTAGAAGCAAGGATCTTCATTGAAATGGAGGGACCAGTCAATGGGGAACAAAGTGATTAGGCTTTGGATAGGGGATCACATGAAAGAGAAAACTGATTTGTCTCAATTTAAGTAATGTGAAATGTCTTGAGCTTTCAGAAAGACTGAATCTTTAACTTTGCTTTGTAACCCATTTCCTCTGGAAAACTATAATATACCAAAAATCAAACCCACTGCCATTGAGTTGGATCCGACTCATAGCAACCCCTCCTTGGGTTTCCGAGGTAGTATTACTATGGAAGTAGATTGCCCAACCTTCCTTCTGAGGAGTGGCTTGTGGATTTGAACTGCTAGCCTTCTGGTTAGCAGTCAAATGCATTAGGCTCTATGCCACCAGAGCTCTCTACTCCCATGATTTCTGGGAGAATATTTAAAATAGTTAAAGTAATATTCAGTATTAAACTCTTCCTAAACACTCAAGGAAAACCCATTTTTAAATAGTTTTACAAAGTCTTTATTGTAGTTTTCTAAAACAAATGTCTTATAGAGCTCTACTGAACACCACCCTTAAAAGTCTAATTCATTCCATCTTTTACTTTTTTACTTGAAAATTATAAAATTATAAAATCAATCAGTAAAAAAAATAACTTAAAATGTCTATCACTAAAGTATAGGTTAAATTATAAAAATTCCATACAATTTAATAACATGTAATTCTTATGAAGAATAAGGGTAGATATAGATTATCCATAAGATAATCTTGATACTATAATGGTGATAGGAAATAAAAATTAATACATAAGGGGTAAATATTAATATTAATTTAATATAATAGATATTAAGCTAATGTAGTAAATATTTTATATTTTGTGTGTCATATAGGAATCTGAGGGTGGCACAAATGATTAACATGCTCACCTGCTACCTAACGCTTTGTGATTCGAATGTACTCAGAGGTACCTTGGAAGAAAACCTTGGCAATCTACTTCCTAAAGACCACAGCCAAAGAGCATAGTTCTCTGAAACACATGGGGTAACATGAGTTGGAACTGACTGCATGACAACTGGTTTTGCTTGGTTTTGGTAAAGTTTTTGGTCTCTGTTGAAACTAGTCACTCTGTTGTTCTAGAGTAAAAGCAGCCATAGGCTACAGTTGAATGAATGAGCTTGGCTGTATTCCAATAAGAGTGTTATTTATAAAAAACAGGCAGGGGGAACCACAGATTATATTGTGCTGACTGCTGTTATAGAATGTCTAGAAGTGTGGAATAATTTGTTATTACACAACAGTATTTGAAAGAATACATCCTAAACTGTTAAATGTTAGTTATATTTTAGGATTGGAATAATGGGGCAATTTTACCAGCATTTGATGTGCTATAATAAGCAATGATTGCTTTTGTAATCAGCAAAAACAGTAAAGATACTTCCATTTTGAAGGGAAAATAAATCACGTTTTGCAATAATTCTGGACGTCTCAGTCCAAATAAGTAAAGTTTAACTGCATTTTTACTATATCCTTAGAGAAACTAATGGCATTTAATGTTTTGAAGACAGCAACCAGAAGTACAGAATTTGAGCTAATTAAATTTAAATAAGAATAGAGTGTAATTATCCCAACTAGTGGGCAAGGTTTCAAAGTCTTGCTGTGGAGTATCTAGATATACAGAGAAGATCTCTCTCTTTAACTACATCTGATTTCACATTCTAGGAGAAGATGAACCTTGATGCAAACCAGTTGTTATTGTTGTTGTTATGTGCCATCGAGTCAGACCCGACACATAGCGACCTCTCCTGGGGTTTCCAAGACGGTATCACTACGGAAGTAGATTGCCCAACCTTCCTTAGGAAATGTAAATTTAAAGATATAATAAAGCCTGTAAACTATAACTGGTCTGAGATTTCTCTGCAACCTGATTGCTGCCTTATCATAGCATTGCACTTCCTTTGCATGCTATTGTCCTAGATTATAAGATGCCTTAGTTTTTTTTTTTTTTTTTTTCCCCCATAATATGTCATTAAAAGTTATACACAATAGAAAGGAGAAAGCAACTTGTCTAAAAGTCTGCTCTCCATGGTTAACATCTTGGCCTGAAGATAATGATGAAGATGGGATTCGAACACTGAATCGGTGATCAGATGTGACTAACTCTATAGGTTCCTTCTTTTCCTAAGGTTCTCTAATTTCTTCATTCCTCTTTTGACAGATTGAGTGCATTGTTATGTCTCAAATCCTTGAATGGTCTTGAGATGAAAAGAATGAAAGTAATTAAGCATTTTTGACTCAACGTCCCAGTTGAGTGGACAGAATAAGAAAATTAAAAGATAATCCAGGATACATCTTATTTTAATGAAAATAAAAGCAGAGACTAAACTCTCAGTGTTGTATGACATACTTGTGGTTTGACTAAAGAATACCAAGCCAACATTCCCCTTACCTAGGAATATGTCTATTTCAGAGAAGCTTGTGTTCAGGGGATTTCAAAAAGAAGTTATATCCAAGAGGGCAGATTAGATAGATATACAGAAAACCTAAGATTAACTCACAACTCTAAAACTCACTGCTGTCTAGTAGAATCTGATTCATAGCAACCCCTCTTTGAGTTTCTGAGGTAGTATTACTATGGAAGTAGATTGCTCAACCTGCCTTCCAAGGAGTAGCTGGTGGGTTTGAACCACCAACCTTCTGGTTAGCAGTCAGATGCCTTAGGCACTATACTACCAGAGCTCCTAACCAAGGCTCCAGGAAACTTTAATAAACATATCACTTTCAATGAAGGCTAGCACTAGAAAAAAAGTCAACAAAGATAAGAAAGTCTAAATGACACAACCAACCAACTAGACCTCATAGATACATACAGAACATTCTACCCAACAACAGCACATTATACATTCTTTCCTATTACATATGGAACATTCTCCAGAATGTACTATAAATTAGGCCATAAAGCAAGCCTCAACAAATTTAAAATATAAAAATACTACAAAGGATTTTCTCATATCACAATGTTATAAAATTAGAAATGAACAATATCAAGGGAAAAAATCAAAATCATGGAAACAGTAACACCCTGCTTAAAAACTACTAGGTAACAGAAGAATAAAAGTGAATCAAATGAGACTGAAGACATAACCTACCAAAATCTTTGGGATACAACAAAAGCAGTGCTCAGAGGACAATTTGTAGCAACAAATGCACACATCAAAAAAGAAGAACCAAAATCAACACCTTAACCCAACATCTCTAACAATTAGAAAAAGAACAGTGAAAACATTTACAGTCCCCAGAAGAAAAGCAATAATAAAAAAAATTGAGCAGAAATGAAAAAAAGCTGAAAAACAGTAGAAAGAATTAACAAGATTACAAGTTGGATCTTTGTATGGATTAATTGACAAACCACTGGCAAATTTAATAAAGGAAAGGAAATGATGCAAATCACACAAATAAATGAAAAAGGCATTTTCAAACTTGTTGGATGACAGTTATTCATAGTATCAGTGGAACCAACTGAAATAAAAATGATAATAATAGGATACTATGAATAACTGTCATCCGGCAAGTTTGAAAATCTAGAAGAAATGGACAGATTTTTAGCAATGTGCTGCCTACCCAAACTAATAATATGAGGTAGAAAATTTGAACAGACTCTTCACAAAAGAAAAAATTTAACAGGTCATTAGAAAAAAAGAAAAAGAAAGAAACTACAAACAACAACAATAACAAAAAAGTCTAGCATCACTCATGAATTCTTCCAAACGTTCAGAAAAGAGCTGACACCAATTCTACTCAAACTATTCCAAAAGACAAAGAAGCATGTTATACTCCCAAACTCATTCTATGAAGTGAGCATAACCCTGATACAAAAATTAGGCAAAGACATCACTGAAAAAGAAAATTATAGACCAATATTCCTCATTAACTTAAACACAAAAGTTTTAACAAAATTCTTGCCTACAAAATCAATCAACATATCAGAAAAATAATACCTCATGACCAAGTGAGAGTCATGCCACGTATACAAGGATGGTTCAGTATTAGAAAAACAATTAATGTAATCCACATGATAAATAAAGCAAAGTAACAGAACTACATGATTATATTAATTTATTCAAAAAAGGCATATGACAAAATTAAACACCCATTCTTAATAAAAGTACTAAGCAAAATAGTAAAAGAAGGGAAATTCATCAACATAATTAATGGAATATACACAAATCTAATGGCCAACACTATGTTCAATGGAGAGAGACTGCAAACATTCCTTTGAGAACAGGAACTAGACAAGGATGCCCTTTATCACCAATCCTATTTAGTATTTTACAGGAAGTCCTATCCAGAGCAATATGGCAAGAAAAGGAAATAAAAAACATCCACACTGACAAAGAAGTAAAACAATCTCTGTATTTGCAGATGATACAATTCTATATATAGAAAATCCCAAAGACTCAACAAGAAAACTACTGGAACAAATAGAAGGATTCAGCAAAGTGGCTGGGTACAAGATCAACATACAAAAATCTGTTGGAATCCTTTACACTAACAAAAAGCACTCTGAAGAGGAAATCAGGAATATAATATCATTTAAAATAACCACCCAATAAATGAATTATTTAGGAATAAATTTAACCACAGTTGCAAAAGACATATACAAAGAAAACTGTAAAGCATGGCTATAAGAAATCAATCCCGATGCCACAATCCTCTTCATATAGTCCAGCTTCTCAGATTTTTTGCTGAGCATACAGAATGAATGAGTGTGGTGAAAAGATGCAGTCTTGACACATGCCCTTCCTGATTTTAAACCATACAGTATTCCTTTGTTCTGTTTGAATGACAGCCTCTTGGTCTATGCACAGGTTGCCCATGAGCACAATTAAGTGTTCTCGAATTCCCATGTTTTGCAATGTTATCCATAATTTTCTATGATCCATACAGTTGAATATGTCTGCATAATCAATAAAACACAGGTAAACATCTTTATGGTGTTCTTTGCTTTCAGCCAAGATCCATCTGACATCAGCCTTGCTCCATATTCCTTGCCAGCACCACAACTCAAAAGCATCAACTCTTCTTCGGTCTTCCTTATTCATTGTCCAGCTCTCACATGCATACGAGGTGATTGGAAATATCATGGCTTGTGTCAGGCATACCTTAGTCCTCAAGGAGAAATCCTTGCTCCTCAGTACTTGAAACAGTTCCTTCGCGGTTGACTTTCCCAATGCTACATGTCGTCTAGTGTCCTGACTGCTGCTTCCACTGGCATCGATTGTAGAACCAAGCAATGTGAATTCTTTGACAACCTCAATCTCTCTCCATTTATTGTGATGCTGCTCATTGGTCCAGTTGTGAGGATTTTTTTTTTTTTTTAATTGAGACGTAATCCATACTGCAGACTGTATTCTTCAACCTTCCTTTGAACACTAAGGTGAGCCTAACACAAGTCATGCTATGTTTAATGACCTCATATGCATATGAAAGCTGGGCAGTGAATAAGGCAGGCCAAAGAATTGAGGCCTTTGAATTTTTGTATTGACAAAGAATACTGAATGTACCACGGACTGCCAGAAGAACGAACAAATCTATCCTGAAAGAAGTATAGCCAGAATAGTCTTTAGATGCAAGAATGGACAGGCTTTATCTTACCTGCTTTGGTCATGTGGTCAGAAGGGACCAGTCCCTGGAGAAGGCTATCATGCTTGGTAAAGTTCAGGGTCAGAGAGAAAGATGAAGACCCTCAATGAGATGGATTGACACAGTGACTACAGTGATAGGCTCAAGCATAGCAAGTATTGTGAGGATCATGCAAGACCCAGGCAGTATTTCATTCAGTTGTACATAAGGTCCCTATGAGTCAGAATCAAAACCAAAAAGAGGCCTACAGAAATAGAAAACTATACCATGTTCGTGGATAGAAAGACTTAATATAATGTCAGTACTACTCAAAGCAATATATAGATATAATGCAAACCTCATCCAGATTTTATCATCATTCTTTAGAGAGAGAGAAAAAGTAATCACCAAATTTATATGGAAAGGAAAGAGAGCCTGAAAAAAAAATGCACTACTAAAGAAGAGAAACAAAGTAGGAGGCCTCCCCAACCTCAAAGTCCAGTATAAACTCATGGTAGTCAAAACAGCCCAATACTGCTATAATGACAGACACATAGACCACTAGAACAGAATTGAGAACCCAGAAGTTAAGCCATCCACCTATTAACAGATGATCTTTGACAAATGGCTGAAGTCCATTAAATAGGAAATAGTCTCTGTAACAAATAGTGCTAGCAAAACTGGTTATACATTTGTAGAAAAAATGGGATTCATATCTCTCACAACATACAAAAATTATCTCAAGATGGATCAAAGATCTAAGTGTAAAACATAAAACTATAAAGATCACAAATGAAAAAACAGGAGAAAATTTAGAGGCCCTAATACATGGCATAAGGAGCTCTGGTAGCATAGTGTCTAAGGCACTTGGCTGCTAACCAGAAGGCTGGCGGTTCAAACCCACCAGCCACTCCTCGGAAGGAAGGTTGGGAAATCCTACTTCCATAGTGATACCGCCTCGGAAACCCAAGGAGGGTTCGCTATGAGTCGGGGCCGACTCAACGGCATATAACAACAACAACAACAATACATGGCATAGGAGCTCTGGTAGCATAGTGCCTAAGGCACTTGACTGCTAACCGGAAGGCTGGTGGTTCAAATCCACCAGCCACTCCTCGGAAGGAAGGTTGGGCAATCTACTTCCATAGTGATACTGCCTCGGCAACCCAAGGAGGGGTCGCTATGAGTTGGGTCCAACTCGACGGCACATAACAACAATAACAACAACAATACATGGCATTAATATGCTATCAGACATACCTAAAAATCACATATACAGCAAAAGGAAAACTAGAAGAATGCCTCCTAAAATTAAACATTTATGTGCACCAAAAGACTTCACCAGAAGAATAAAAGGAAACCTATAGACTGGGACAAAATAAATGATAATGACATGTTATACAAGAGACTAGTCTCTAAAATTTATAGAAAAGTTCAACCATGCAACAACAAAAAGACAAACAATCCAATTAGAAAATGGACAGAGGACATGGACAAAAGCTTCACACAAGAAGACATTCGGGCATCCAACAAACACATGAAGAAATATTCATGATCGTTACCCATTAGAGAGATACAAATCAAAACAATAAGATACTATGTCATGCCAGCTTTAATAGCAAAATTTTAAAAACCAGAAAATAACAAATGCTAGTAAGGGTGTGGAGAGACTGGAACCCTTATACACTGCTGGTAGGACTGTAAAATGGAGCAACCACTGTGGAAAACAGTATGTCACTTACTTAAAAAATTAGAAATAGAATTACCATAGGATCCAGCAATCACACTACTAGGGATGTATCCTAGAGAAATACAAGCCATGACAGTAACAGATATATACATACCCATGTTCACTGCTACATTATTCATAGTAGCAAAAAGTTGGAAATAACCTGTTGTTGTTGTTTGCCGTCGAGTTGGCCCCGACTCATAGCGACCCCTCCTTGGGTTTCCGAGGCAGTATCACTACTGAAGTAGGATTGCCCAACCTTCCTTCCGAGGAGTGGCTGGTAGGTTTGAACCGCCAGCCTTCTGGTGAGCAGTCAAGTGCCTTAGGCGCTATGCTACCAGAGCTCCTATGCCAACCTAAACATGATGGAATACTACACAGTGTTATATAATAATAATGAATCTGTGAAGCACTTCATAACATGAATGGACCTAGAGGACATTATGGTGAGTGAAATTAGTTAATCACAAAAGGACAAGTATTGTATGAGATCATTACTGTAAAATGTCAAGAAAAGGTACACATAGTACAAAGAATTCTTTGAAGGTTACCAAGAGTAGAAGGGGAAGGGAGGAGAAATCACTAACTAGAGGGTAGACACATATTAACTTGGGTGAAGGAAAAGGCAATATATACTAGGGGGAAGTCAGCATACAATGGTCAAGTTGAAGGAAGACCCTGGGAGGAGAGTAAGAATAAAGGCAACAGACGTAAATACTGTTACAAACAAAATCCTGCAATAACAGTAATAACAATCTGTGAGTAGACACATAGATAGACACCAAAGCTGAACAAGTGTAGCAAGACAAATGGTATTTCACCTACAACATATATAGGTTTGATATTTCTACATATGTATTTATAAGTTTTGCAGATATATCCATGAATATAGTAGAGCATATAGGGGTCAAAGATATAAAAACTTCTTAGCCATAGCCAAACACCTTGGAATGAGTTGCTAGGCCTGGAGGCTCAGGACCATAGTCTCAGGGGATGGCAAGGTTAGTTGGCATAAGATAGTCTACAAAGACAGTGTTCCACAGTCTATTTTGGTGAATAGGGACTGGAATCTTAAAAGCTTGTGAGAAGCCATCTAAGATGGTCTCTACTTGTCTGAAGCAAAAAAGAGTGAAGAAAATCAAAGGAACAAGGAAATAATTAGTCCAGAGGACTAATGGACCACAGGATCTGCAGCCTCCTTGACCTTGAGATCAGAACTAGATGGTGCCCAGCTACCACTGCTGACCATTCTGAAAGGGTCACAATAGGAGGTCCTGGGTAGAGTGGGAGAAAAATGTGGAATGAAACTCAAAATAATAAAAATGACCAGGCTTACTGGTCTGATAGAGACTGATACAACCCTTAGCGTATGGCCCTCAGACACCTTTCAACCCTCAATTTACCTAAGAAGCTCAATTTTCAGCCAAACAATAGGCAGGCCAGGGAGGTAGGTACTCCTTAGAACAATCATCCATACAAGATCAAAAGGGCAGCATTTGTCCAGGGTTAAAACTTAAAAGGCAGAAAGGGATAGGAAAGAAGGATGAAGGGAAATGGTAAACAGGGAGAAAGTGAGAAGAGCACTATTTAATTGTAGAGACTGCAATCAATATCACAAAAAAAATGTGTATGAATTGTTGAATGAAAAACAAATTTGCTCTGTAAATTTTCACTCAAGTCACAATAAAAGGTTTTTGTTTAAAAAAGTTAAATGAAGCAGAATATGATCTCTAATGTATTCTTAGAGAAAAATCTCCTTAAAACTTTCAACTAAAATAAGGTTTGTGTTTTCAAACACAGAACTATGGGTTTGTACATTATGTATTTAGTTAATAAATGTCTAACATTTGATCAACTTGCCCGAAAAAGTTATTTAAATCATTTTCCTATTTTATGATAATTAAAATTGTTCCATTACGTTTCTATAATTGTAATGAACTCTCCATTAAACATAACTGGATATGTAAGAGTGTTCTTCTTTTAGCTACTCCAGAGAAATATCTAGGAGAGGGATAAAATGCTTTAGTACCTAAATTTGTTTATTTGTTCATTTGGAAACATTTTATAAAGTTTCCCACAATATGACGGACCCTGTGTGATGTAGCAGATATAATAGTCATTAACATGCTGTGTGACCTTGAGAAAACTTCATGTCTCTGGTCTCTTAGTCTTGGTGACTTCACAAGAAAGTCATTTAAAGGTGTTCATAGCCTCAGGACTATCATAGAAATTCACATTGTCAAGTTGCTTTACAGAAGTTTTGGGCAAATTCACAATGCTGTCTATAGTCTTATGTACTAGTTTCATCCTCATTTTCTCTGTAAGGACTTTGTGTCCTTTTAAAACTTTTAGTCACTTAACTGAGTGAAATATGGTAACTGGCGGTTTTACTTTATTTTCTTCTTGTATTGTGTGAGCTTGAAGAATGCACATGTTTTGACTCTAAGTCAAATGCAGTTTCAATTCCATATCATGTGCTTATATTTTTCTTTACTAATAAAATTATTTTGTAGTGGCAGGAAAGAGAAGAAAGGGCAGGAGAGAAAAAGCTTTTATAAAAATAATAATAATAATAATTTTAGGGGGAAGAAACCATTTGAGAAAATTGTTTCCACAACACATTGCCCATTGATAATGCAGCAATGCTTCAAATGTTTTGATTGAATTACTTCATCTCATTCCCCAGGAAAAATCCTCAATTTTTGTTTTCACCCTTATTCAAAATGCCATGTGTTTATTTCCATCCCTATTTCACTTTTGGAGATAATATCCTAAGCAACAAAGCAGCAGCATACCTCTCTAGTAATTAATAAATGATTGTAAGCCCTGAGAAATGCAAAACACTATATAAATGCTTTGTGATAATGATGACAGTAATACCTCACAGGCAAATGGGAAAAGTAAATGAATTATTTGAAGTTCACTTATTCTTTGTGAGCAATTTGCAGGGAAAGTCCAGAGTGTATACACAGAAATTGAACTATTGCTTGTCTTGAGTTGAATTACCAATTTCATAACATGATTTCTTGCCCTCATCCTTTGTCACAGTTGGCCCATGAGTATCAGAAGTGTTTCTAATGTTTTCCCCTCTGAGAATCCTGGAATGGATGAAAAGGTTCAGGATGGTTGAGTAATTTCTGTCTACTGCTTTTTCAGCCATAAAATGTAGTTGTGAGGATCTATCAAGGTTGTAGACTCTTAGCAAACTCAGAGATCATCTAGTGCAAATGCTGTTCTTGTTGTGAGCTGAAGTTGAGTTTACCCTTGACTCATGGCAACCCCATGTGCAGTGGTAGTTGCAGAATTAGTTGCAGATTGAACCATTGTGAGCCATAGGGTGGTGGTTTTTTTTTTTTTTTTTTTTTTTTTACTTTTATTGTGGTCAAAACATACACAAGACGTTTGCCATCATAACAACTTCTGCATTTACAGCTCAGGACATTGATTACATTTTTCATGTTGTGCCACCATTATTGCTGTCCTTTTCCAAAATATTCCACCACCTATTATCATAAATCCAATGCCCCCCAAACAAAAGCTTCCCACCCTCCCTCCTACCCCTGGTAACCACAAATAATCTTTGGTGTATCTGTAGACATACACACGCACACACACACATACATACATATTTATGTATATGTTTTTTTTTTTTCTTTTTCTTTAATTTATATAGAAATTTTCCCTCCCCTTCTCCCATTCCTGGTAACCAACAAAGAAAGTTTCCTTCTATGTATAAACCTTTCCTTGACTTTTTACAATAGTGGACTAATACAACATTTGTCCTTCTGTGATTGACTTCTTTCACTCAGCATAATGTCCTCCAAGTTCAACTATGTTATGCAGTGTTTTTCAGACTCTACATTATTCTTTAGGGTTGCATAAGATTCCATTATGTGCACATACCAGAGATTGTTTCTCCATTCGTCATTGATGGGAACTTACATTGTTTCCATCCCTTTGCTATTGTGAATAATGTTGTGGTGAACATGGGTGTGCATGTATCTATTTATGTACTGCCTCTCATTTTTTTAGGATATATGCCTAGTAATGGGATTGCTGGGTCAAATGGTATTTCTGTCTCCAACTTTTTAAGGAATCACCATACCAATTTCTACAGTGGTTGTATCATTTTATAGTCCCACCAGCAGTGCATGAGCATCCCAGTCTCTCCACATCCTTGACAGCATTAGTTATTTTTTGTCTTGTTAAACTTTGCTATCATGTCAGAGTGAGATGGTATCTCATGGTTGTTTTGATTTATATCTTTCTAATGGCTAATGATTACAAACCTGTCTTCATGTATTTGTTGGCTGTCTGAATATCTTTGATGAAAAGTCTATTCATGTCTTCTACCTATTTTTAATTGGGTTGTTTGTGTTTTTGATGTTGAGGTGTTAGAGTTTTTTATAATTTTAGTGATAAGTCCTTTGTCCAATATCTACTTCCATAGAGATACTGCCTTAAAATGTAATGCTTAAGGGATCAATTGAAGAAGAAGACATAACTATAAAAACTATCTATGCACCCAGTGAAAGAGCTTCAAAATAATACATAAAGCAGATTTTAACAGAATTGAAAAGACAAATAGATGACTCCACAGTCATAGTAGGAGACTTTACTATACCACTTTCAATGAAAGATAGAACAACTGAAAAGAAACTCAACAAAGATGCAAAAGAAATACATAATATGATCAACCAACTTGACCTTATAGACAGAGCATTGCACTCAACAACAGCACAATATACATTCTTTACCAGCACACATGGAACATTCTCCAGGACAGATCATATGTTAGGCCACAAAGCAAGCCTCAATAAGTTTAAAAACATTGAAATACTGCAAAGCATCTTCTCAGATAACAATGCTATAAAATTAGAAATCAACACTAGGAAGATGAATGGAAAAAGAGCAAATGCATGGAAACTGAATAACACCCTCCTTAAAAATGACTGAAGAAAAAAAATGACATGAAAATATTCTTTGAATCAAACAAGAATGAAAACAAAATGTACCAAAATCTTTGGAACACAGCAAAAGTAGTGATCAAAGGCTAATTTGTAGCAATCAATACACACATCAAAAAGAAAGACCCAAAATCAACACCTTACCCCAACGTCTAACGATTAGAATAAGAGCAGCAAAAAAAAAAAAAAAGCCTACAGTCACCAGAAGAAAAGAAATAATAAGGATTCGAACAGAAATAAATGAAACAGAAAATAGAAAGACATTAGAAAAAAATCAACAAGATTAGAAGTTGGTTCTTTGAAAAGATTAATAAAATCAACAAACCACTGGCAAACCTAACAAAGGAAAAGAAGGAGAAGGTGCAAATAACATGAATACAAAATGAAAGAAGTGATGTCACAATAGAAACAACCAAACTAAAAAGAATAACATCAGGATACTATGAAGAACTGTCCTCCAACAAATCCAAAGACACCCAAATTGGTAAGGAAGAAGTAAAATTACTCCTACTTGCAGATAATATGATCCTATACATAGAAATATGGTAGCATAGTGGCTAAGACACTTGCCTGCTAACCAGACGGCTGGCGGTTCAAACCCACCAGCCACTCCTCGGAAGGAAGGTTGGGCAATCCTAC